>NW_006920968.1:0-96129 GCF_000392275.1 Phaeoacremonium minimum UCRPA7
TCCTCCTCCTCCTCTTCCTCCTTCTGTCTCTCCCATCTTCCCGCTTTAACCGTCCCAGACATAGCTGCCACCCATGTCAAGCAGCCAAGTCAGGCTGTTGAACTCGACGTCAATCTCCCGGATCTGCCAGTAGCCCTTCTCCTTGGTCGTCTTGAGGATGGTGATGCCCTTGCTCGGCTGGTTCGCCTCGCCAAACGTCGCGTGCCACTGCAGCGCAATCACGTCGCAGTCCACGGCGTCGATGGACTCGATCACCACGGGGAACGGCGGATTGTACTGCTGCGCCTCCATGAAGATCTCCTTGGTCGCAAACGTCGGCCCGCCCAGCGGCTGGTTCAGGAAGCTGTTGATGCTGTCCGAGTTGTCCACGAAGCTGTCCGCGCAGAACTTGTCGCAGTCCGACGCCGTGTAGTTGGCAATCAGCCGCTGGTAGATGTCCACCATGTCCTTGGCCTCGTCGCGCGTCATGCACACCGCTGGCGTGTCGCGGATCACGTAGCCCAGCGCCGTACCCGCCAGGGCGGCGCCCAGGGCGAATGTCACGCAGAGCTTCATCGCACTGCGAGAGGTCGCTGTTGAACTTCAAGGTAGGCCGCTCGGGATGCAGAGGAACCCAGCACAGTGAGCTCTGATGTTGGGTATGCGCTTCTCGTTCTCGACTTCGCTCAAGGCGTTCCCCTTATTTATACCTCTCATCGTCACCACTCAATCAAAGCAATCCTTTGGGGAGTTTTGGTGAATCTGCTGCACGGTGCCGAGATACCCAGGCATTCGTGAGCATTTCCAGGGGTTGAGATATTGAGTCGAATTTAACCAGGCGACTCCGGTCTTGGTTTTAGATTGTTCACTCAACGGACGTCCGGTCACCATCGCATGGCAGTCCGGCTCCGGTACCGCGGTCTCTGCGAGGCCATGCTTGCCAGCTCCGAGGAGAGCTCGCAAAGATTTACGGGCTCTCGTTGCTGCGAGATTGGCAATGCAACAAATGGACTGCATGAGCGACTGCAATGAGCTGGGGGCGGGAAGTCCAAGCTGCAAGGCCATTTAGGCGATCCGGAGCCGAGTGGCGTTCCTAGCATGCATATAATCTATAGCTCTCTGGAGTTGGGGTAATCGGAAAATAGCAAGCGTTTTGGTCTACGGGCCAAGGTGGGCCAAGATGGTTAAGATAGCCGGTGCTGCAAGGTATGAGATATAATTATAGATGGCGAGACTCCGAAGAAGGGGCTCTTCGACTATTCATAGGGGAAGCGGTTCGCGGAGCATGTGCCTCGGCTCAGTCCCATGAAGCTACCCCAACGCGATATGGAAAATGAAATACTTGCTAACCTTCGTTGATCCTATCTTTGAGATCAATAGGCCTGTCAGCACCAATGTCATGATGTCTAGACAGTGATCAAAGACTCGAACCCGATTTCCCATAGACGACACGGCTCACGTAGCGCTATTGGCTGGATCAGAGAGATAATCACATATACTTAGAATGATGATGAAGGGCTTACAGAAGCTAGTTCGTTGAATATACTTAGTTGGCTTTTCAGCTTCAAACACATATCACCATGTCCTAGAAAACGAGGCAGGTTGTCCGCAGATAATCGACTCTATTCTGTTCTGCGATCTGTCATCTGTCTATCTACACTCTAAGAACTGCCACACCAGGGTCTCTGACCGAGAACCCAGTCTCCTCCTATCCCGTGTACGAGAGGCATGAAGTCGCTAGCCAAGGCGAACTCTGCTCCAACTCTCCGGGCAGCCAGACATTATCGGCATTGAAACCAGGAAAGAAAAGTATGTTGAAATTCTTTTGTTTCCCCGTTAACGCCGATGCTAATGCTTTCATGGATTGGTATCGCAAATGCTGATGACATGATTGTAATGTTGCGTGTGGCAGGGAAGCCTCGTAGCCGGGTCCCCTCAGCCAACTCTTAATGCGTGTGTTTGTTTATGTGTCTTTGTTGAAAGACGCCGTCTCCCGCCGACCGTTCAAGCAGGTCATCCGCCAGAATGCCGTTTATATTTGGCCTTTTCTTATACCTATGAGTCGTGAGCCGCGGCGGACTCGCTAAGAGTCAACGCCCAAAAAAAAAAAAAATTTGACAAAACCAATGAAAATAAAGTAGATGAAGCGCGAAACTGGATATTGTCTCTCCCTAACCAGGTTTGTTGAGAACCGTACGCCGTGTGCCTTGTCCGTGACATGATTTCAGAATTAAAAAGAGTTCGTGATCGTAGATCTTTGGATCATGATGAAATATACTACCGGGAAGAAGTTGAATCTCCCGGCAATCAAGGTGGCATTACGGAACTTAGAACTTCAGAGCCTTGGGCTTCTCCCAGCTGAAGTTCTGGTTGGTGCCGAAGTGGCCATTCTTGGCCGTCTGGAGGTAGATGGGCTTGGCCAGATCCAGCTCCTTGACGATGACACCAGGACGCAGGTCAAAGTTGTTGCGGATGATCTGGACGAGCTCCTCAGAGGTCTTGTCGGAGGTGCCGTAGGTGTCAACGTAGATGGACAGGGGCTCGGCGACACCAATGGCGTAGGAGAGCTGGACAAGAGCACGACGGGCCAGGCCGGCGGCGACGAGAGACTTGGCGATCCAGCGGCCGACGTACGCAGCGGAACGGTCGACCTTGGAGAAGTCCTTGCCGGAGAAGGCACCACCACCGTGAGCACCCCAGCCACCGTAGGTGTCGACGATGATCTTACGGCCGGTCAGACCGGCATCACCCTGGGGACCACCAATGATGAAGAGGCCAGAGGGTTGGATCTGAGGAAGAGGTTAGGAACGGCAAGTCTACATGAAGATACATGTCAGGAGAGTACTCACGTGGTAGATGGTCTTGTCGTCGAGGTACTTCTCGGGGATGGCCTTCTTGATGACCTTCTCCTTGATCTCCTTGCGGACCTGCTCGGTGGTGATGTCGGCGCTGTGCTGGGCAGAGACGACGATGGTGTCCACGCGCTGGGGAACGACGGCGCCGTTGTCGTGCTTGTACTCAATGGTGACCTGAGTCTTAGTGTCGGGTCGGAGCCAGGGGAGAGTGCCGTCGCGGCGGGCAGCAGACATGACAGCGTTCAGCTTGTGGGCGAGGAGGAGGGTCAGGGGGAAGAGCTCAGGGGTCTCGTCGGTGGCATAGCCGAACATGATACCCTGGTCACCGGCACCGAGCTCCTCGAGAGCCTTCTCGTAGTGCAGACCCTGGGCGATATCGGGAGACTGCTCCTCAATGGCGACCAGCAGGTTGCAGGTCTTGTAGTCGAAGCCCTTGGAGGAGTCATCGTAGCCAATGTCCTTGATGGCGTTACGGACGGTCTTCTGGTAGTCGATCTTGGCCTTGGTGGTGATCTCACCAAAGACCATGATCATACCGGTCTTGGTGGCGGTCTCGCAAGCGACCTTGGACAGGGGGTCCTCGGCCAAGCAGGCGTCGAGGATGGCATCGGAGACCTGATCGGCGATCTTGTCGGGGTGGCCCTCACCGACGGACTCGGACTGCAGGTTCGGATTAGCCGCGGGCGGTCAATTGAAGATGCGGGAGCAGGTAGTGCCTTACGGTGAACAGGAAGGTGCCCTCGTTGTAGTGTCTCCATGAGGCGGGGTCGGCGTGAACACCGTTGGTACCGTTGGCGGCCATTGTGTTGAGGAGGGTTTTCGGATGAAAGACGGATAGCTCTCGGCAAGACGCGGCAGTCAACTAGAGAATGTCAACGACAACACTCGGGGGGAAACAAGCAAAAAGGACGAGAGATCGAGATCGAGAGCGAGAAAGAAGAGGCAATTGACAAGATGCATGCGAGCAGGGCCCTATCGGCGGGGAGTTTCGGAGAGGGCAAGAAAAAGCGCCGAAAGTGAGATTGCGCAGGGCCGGTACTATGCAGTATTTTTCTTGCGGTCTGTCCTGGCTGTCCCGCCGCGGGGCACAACACAGCACAGCGCATGCCGTGGAAGAGATGAATGCAAAACACCAGTGCAACATTAGGTAACTCACCAGGGAAAAGGAGAGGACAAGAGACCACCTCAGGTACAGGAATCAGGTATCAGGAATCAATCAATCAAACTGCTACTGTAAGGCGGTGGGACTGCTGCAGACAGAAGGAGGAGAGGAGGGAGAAAGTAAGCCGGCGGGTTGGGGATGGATGGATGTAGTGGGAATTTATGAGAAGAAAAGAGGTTTTTTGCGGGCAAAGACACCGCCCGTTGGTTGGGTTGGCTCTGGTTTCGCAATTCCTTCCCAGGCACAGTCTATCCGCCAGAAATGTCGCCGGTCCGAGCGAGAATGGATGGCGCTGCGAGGTTCCTGTGACTTGGGTCTCGCATACTATCTGCACGCTAGGGCCCGGTATCCGCTACGCCCGACGCCCACGCCCACGCCAACGCCTCTTTTTTCTTTTCACCTGGGAGCGAGCAATTGCGCCATCTGCAGAGAAAAGCGTGCCTTTTGGGACAAACCACACATGGCACTGATCTGGACTACCTACCTAGGTAATAGTGAGTGAGAACAGCCAGGTATGCAAGTCCGGTTCCTCCCCCGATGCATTAGATGCCTACCTTACCTGCCTATGATCCTGCTGTACTGTCTATATCTATCCCTCCTCCCTAGGTACCTTACCCCATCCCATCTTTCATTTGAGACTATAGGTGTCCTGTCCTGTACTGTACTGTCATATCGTGCACCGAGGGGAAACTCTCTCTCTCTCTCTCTCTCTCTCTCTCTTCACCGCCCAATATCTTAAGCCCGTTGCCCTACAGCAACCCGCTACCTAGCTAAGTTACCCCTGTAGCCACAGCCAGTCATTTTTCCTATCGCTGCACATGTCAAGGACCCCACTGCGGGGCATCTTTCCCTCAATCCAAAAATTTCCCAAGCCAAAAAAAAAAAAAAGTTCAGGGTAGCTGCGCATTATCAAGGTAGTCTATTCCCGATTAGAGGGGCAACTTGAAGAGAGAGCACGGCAATAACCTTGAGGCCCTTCAGATTCGCCGCGTTCGTCATTTTCAAGGCTGGCCGTCCAACGAGGCGCTTTTCTTCAACGGCGGAGATCACAACTCCTCAACACCTACAACGACCGGTCCGGAAAAGGACCCCATCGCCATCAGGATGAGCAAATTCGGCGTCATGGTCATGGGCCCCGCAGGCGCGGGGAAGGTCAGTCCTGTCCCTTTCTTGATACCTTCGGCAGATGCGCCCCCTGCCGGACTTATCTCAACCCGCTGAAGCTCCCTGGGCCAACCCAACCCACTGACACGAAGCTGCACGCAGTCCACCTTTTGTGCCTCCCTCATCACCCATCTCAACCTCAATAGACGCTCCTGCTTCTACGTAAACCTCGACCCCGCTGCCGAGTCCTTTGAACATGCTCCCGATCTCGACATCAAGGACCTCATCTCCCTCGAAGATGTCATGGAGGAGATGGGGCTCGGCCCCAACGGCGGACTCGTCTACTGCTTTGAGTTCCTGATGGAGAACCTCGATTTTCTGACCGAAGCTCTGGACGGCCTCACCGAGGAGTACCTGATCATCTTCGACATGCCCGGCCAGATCGAGCTATACACACACATCCCCATCCTCCCCGCTCTTGTGAGGTTCCTGACGACCGCCGGCGCGCTGGACATCCGGCTCTGCGCAGCGTACCTGCTGGAAGCAACATTCGTCGTCGACCGGGCCAAGTTCTTCTCCGGCACCCTCAGCGCCATGAGCGCCATGATCATGCTCGAGATCCCCCACGTCAACATCCTGTCCAAGATGGACCTGGTCAAGGGCCAGGTGCGCAAGAAGGACCTGAAGCGTTTCCTGACGCCGGACACGACCCTCCTCGAGGACGACCCGACCGATATTGCAAGACGGAAGGCCGGAGAGCAGGGGGACGACAATGAAGACGATGCGGCCGATCCGACGAAGAGGGAGGCGGTTATGCGCGGCGCAAGTTTCAGGAGGTTGAACAAGGCTGTCGCTGGCCTGATTGAGAGCTTCAGCATGGTGAGCTATCTGAAGCTCGACGCCTCGGATGAGGACAGCGTAGGTGCCATCCTTAGCTACATCGACGACTGCATCCAGTACCACGAGGCACAGGAGCCCCGAGAACTCAAGGAGGAGGAGTATGATGAGGAAGAAGAATAGACAGTTCACGACATCAAGCACCGGCACAGTTGGATTGGACGGATGGGGAATGGTCATGGTTCCGCATAGCGTTGGCGTTTAAAGGGTATTCCAAATAATTATTAGTCGTACATCTGCAATTCGCAGTGAGCCTGAGAATCAAACCATGATGGCTCATGTAACCAACCACATCCTGATACCCTGCCCTTAAAAAACCACATCCTAACACCCCGTGATCGCCTCGTCGCCAATGCTGAACCCGAATCTCGTATGCAAGCAGATATCCATTCGTCGCCGATCATCGTCCTCGTCCTCGCGCTGCGCCAGCTCGTCCAGCGCCCGCCGCCCTCTGCTGCTGGACGTCATACTTCTTGTATTCCTGCAGCCAGAAGTCTTTCAGCGCGACCGCAAAGCCCGCCGCCTTGCTGCAGAGCACCACGACATCCTTGACGCTGTTCTCGAGGCCGCGCTGCCACACCGCCGCCGCCACGCCCACCACGACCGCGTAGAACATCAGCCGGAAGGCCACGCCGGCCGCCCACATGGACACGCGCCGGATCCAGCTGAGCACCTGGATGGTCAGGACGAGTACGACGAGGGCGAAGCCCACAATGACTATGTCTGGAGAGTTGTACAGCGCCACCGTCAGGCGGTCGATGAAGGGCTGCAGCAGGGGATACATGATCTCGGTGCTGCTCTGGACGGCTGCTATGATCTTGCGCTTGACAATCTGGAAGGGGGCGTCTGGATGTAGCACGTGGTCGTGGATGAATTGAAGTAGCTGTGGGGAGGCAATGCCTGCAAGAGAAGGAGTTAGCTGGATATCTGAGAATATCTGACTTCATTAATCCCATTCTCAATTTATCAGTCACGGTGAGCTCTGGGATGCGGGAAGCGCGCACAAGGGGCTCAAGGGGCACAAGGGGCATCAGAGGATTCGTCATGACTAGATGAATATCTAGGCTTTGTGGGACTTATCTCACCTTGCAAGATGCTAAGCAACCATTGGTCGCCTGCATCCATGGTCGTGATCTGGAGTAGTCGCAAATTGGGTACTGGCGCTTCCTACTATTGATGCGCTTGCTGACTGTAAAGTCGCAGAATGATAACGCGTTGAGACCAAGGGGACTGGCAGAAACAGCTAGTGTACTTTGATGAAGAAGCTTCAGATATGCGAGACCTTTGCCTAAGCGGTCGAATCGTGCTATTCTGAGATGGCGATGATGATGTCGTGATTGTTGTTTTGACAGGTGGAGGTCGTTAAGCCCCAAAAGCCTAGGTAGGTATGTAAAGCGGTGGGGTCGGCAGCCACCTTATCACCCTTATCGAGCACGCCAAAGATAAAGAGAGTCGCGTCTTTGTTATCGACGCGTTTCCAGAACCGCACTCAATGAGACACACACGACCCTTGCTTGACCTCTCAGCCCTATTTTCCAGGGTCCAGTCTACAACATCCGCCAGGATCAGTGTTCTTTGGCCAATCAATTGCCAGTTAACATAGACTTCTCAAGTTCCTAGAAATTCTACCATGGAGTGGACACAGCCTCACCTCTCTGACTAGCACAACATAATGTTCGCCATAGCACTGGGGCAGCACGTTACTCAGTCAAATCTCGAGAAGGACCAGATGACTGAGATAGCCTGGTTACATCAAGTGTTGGTGTAGAGGCATATTTGTTGGTTGACATAGAGTTTATCACAATCTTAAGCACTTTCAACCAAAATACTCCATGATGACACCTCATACCATTATGAATACCATACATTATTCTCATGATTGTTTCTCGTTCTCGTACAGTAGCCATTTCTCATGGTAAAGATATGTACATATAAATAAGCGGTCCAAGAATGTAACAAACGAAAAATAGGGTATAGAACCAGCGCCAAAACCAGGCGCGAAATCGTAAGACCGCCAGTCATGAAGACGTGACGCCGCTGCATTCGTACATCGAAGTTGGTGGAATAAAAATCCTGGTAGGACATAGTGTAGACGCCGTAATTTGGAATCTGCGCGAGCCGCAACACTTCTCCAATGAAGTTTGCGCCTGTTCTCCATCGTGACGCCGAACCCAGTGGTAATAATATCTTTTTAGAAGTTGTGGGTGGAAGTGAAAGATGTAGACGCGCATCGCCAACGGGGTTGGTTATACGGTTTCGAGACCCTCGAGTATTCTTCTTGCCATTTCAATCCTTCTCCTGTACATGCGACTCTCAGAGCTGGCACGTCCGCTCTCAGTGAGGCCAAGCACACACCTGCCCAGGCTCGCCACAAGCCGCTCAACCAAATACTGATCCTCTCTTGGGAGAGTTTGCATCGCTGCTGGGTCATTGGCTCCCATAGTGCCTTTCAGGGGGCTCCTACCCGCCGTCGCAGTATCAAGGCTACCGGTATACTTGTGACCACCGTTGACAAGGGTGCTGTCATCACCGTTCATTTCTCTCTCGTAAATACTAGCAGTCTCGTTCATCAATGAATCGGAGATAGCCTTGAGGTCTCGATCAGGAGACGAGCCTTGCGGTGTCAGGATTCCAGTACTTGCTGCTTTCTTCCTGTTGACAAGAGGAAAGCTGCGGTTTGTCCCCGTGGATTCGAATGAGGAAATCGATGGACGATGCGCCATGGTGGCCGAGGTACTCATAGGGCGCCGCATGGTTGAGTTCATCACCTGTGCCTGTGGGGTTCTCGGATCTTCGAAACTTGAACCACGGCCGTTGATCATGGTGCTGTTGATCATACCTGGGCTAAATGTCGCGCGCTTGGCCGTCTCCGGACTATCAGTCCTCGCGAGAGAAGGCATGTTCACAATTTGCTCGACAATCTCCTCCTTACTGCTTCGGCTGCCGCCACTCCCGTGTCTGCTCGATCGTCCCTCGTCAGCCGTGGCGAACGAGTCGTCTGTAGACGTCGAAGCCATGCTGGCCCTTCGTGAAAGGGTGTGAGACTTGGTATCGCTGTCGCTCTTGGGAGCGACAATTGGACCTCTCGTAGTTTCAACTGAGTCATCAGAGCTGAAACTTTCCCTGCTTCGCCTTCTATCCAAGCGTTGCTGGCTGATTGTGCCCATTGCACTATGGAGGAAAAAGTGCTCATAATCGAAAGCGTCTTCACGATCCTCATGAGAAAGCTGCTGTTGGACAGTATCATGATAAAGTGATTCGCCACTCTCACTCTCGTATGCCACATCCTGTGCCTCGGGTTCTTCTTCCACGTCCCCGTTCTCGGTCTGCATATCGTCGACGTCCTCTTCTTCGTCTTCCTCGGGTATTGAGTCCGTGGTGTCCCGCCCAATAGCGATATGACCCGGGTGGCTAAGCTGAGTTACGGCTTGATCCGCATCGTCATAGCTGCTAATTATCGACTCCTCATCCTCGGTAGCATTCTGTGGTGTTTTCGTGCCCTCCTCGTTCTCCCCATCAACGCTGGATAATTCTCCGTTCCAAGGATTTCGTCCAACACTACCGTTTCCACCACTTCCTGAGCCAGGTCCTTCCGCTGATTTTGGTTCCGCATACCATTGGTCGACCTGGGCATGAGTGAATGGACTTGGTGTTCGTAGACTTTGCAAGCTCCGCCTCTTCATACTGTCAGCCCGGGCTTGTTCTCGCAGGCTCGAAATCTTGCCCTTCAAGTCCTTCATTTGATCTTTGAGGTCCCTCATCTGCGCCACAGAAGCTGAGCGAGTGAGGCCTCGCTCGTTGAATGATCCAAATGTGGGGCTAAGGAATGTCTCTAGCTTCTGGCCTTGGAGCTCGCTAGAAGGATCTGGTTGAGGAGTTGGCGCTACCTCGTCCTCGCTCAATGGTTCCAGAGCAATTTCTCTGGGCGTCGTACGTGTGTACTGCCCATTAAGATGAGGTACGCTCTTCGAGCCCGTCAAAGGCTGTCGGTAGCCTCCTGCGGCTCCAAGGGCGCTGGCAGATCGCTGCGGATACACCTTGACTGGCAGTCCGATTCGAAGGGAATTGTCACTACCCATCCTGCTGTGGCCTGGCGAATAGTCAGGAGACGACATATCTGTCGTGGAGTGGTTGAGCGCCGTTGCTGCGCGAACAATTGGAGGTGATGGTGTTGATCCATCAGAACCAAGAGAAGACATTGATGTAGGGGAGGCGATATAGAGCGATGTCCGGGCTCTGTTAAGATTACCTTCCATAGTCTGCGTCTAATTAGCATTTCCTATTACCACAACAGTCCATGAACACCTTACCGTCAACCTTCGTTTCGCATTGGCCAGGATTTGCTCTGCTCTTTGACTCAAGGATGCGGTCGAGTATCTGTTGCTCCCAGCATCATTTACAGGAACTTCTGTACTGGTTGCAAGACGTGCAGGAGCCTGATCATGCCGCGGAGGGGCGTCGTCTGGAACATATGAGCTTGCCAGACTCTCTTCATCGTCGCCTTGAAAAACGCTATCCCCCACACTGACTGTGTCGTCGAAATCGGCGAAAAGCCCTGCAGCGTCTTGCGTAGTTATTGTGCTGTTGCTCTCCATGGAGGATCTCCTTTCCCGCTGCGCTGCCATCTCTTTGGCCTGCTGCTTGACCCTACTATAGCCCATTGTAGGCGAAGATCGCATGGCAGTATCACTGCCACTGCCTTCATCGTTTAGACGAAAATCAGAGGCACGAATCACCGTCTGGCGTCTGCCCGGCGAAGGCCTGCCCGGTGTGCTTTCCACCTCGGTGACCTCGCCAATGTCCGAAAGCATGGTGCCGTTGCCGTATATGATTGGGGTCGTTGGGGTCATGGGTCCGGATTGGAAGTTGCGAAGCTGCTGCGACGGTGTGGTGAACATGTGCTGTAGGTCGCCAGACGCAGCCGCATGAGCATTCTTCCACATCATGAGCGGCGATTGGGCGCGCAGGTCGAGATCGTCTGCAGGGGAAGCGGCGCGATCGTAGTCGGGTAAAATCATATCAGGATTCGTCAACGTGGGCGAAGCGGGAAGCGAAGGGTACGGCTGCGGCATGGAGCCCGCAGGACTGGGAGCGGCCTCCATCGTTGTCATGATTTATTCGCATGCGCGGGAGCGGCCTGACCCGCTGACAATCAGGGACAGAACGGCGAGGGGATGAGGTTTGGCCGTGTTGGCCCTCGCCGCGAGTCGTGGGACGCCGGGACTGAGTCGCGCGCACGTCTTTGGTCGACTTTTCAGTCTGCGCTGGACCTTGACGTAGAACCTGGGATCAAGACGGGATGGGACGTCGCTAAAGTACGGCAATTAGCCGTCGTGGCTCTATGGCAGCTGGGTAATAGATAAATTACCGCTGTCAGGCTGGTCGATCCAAGACGGCATCGAAGGACTGAGATAAGGTGGGTGGGTTCAATATATTGCTCGCTGTGGTTGTCAGCGCTTCGAAGTGATCGGTCTCGCGCTCTTGCATGCAGGCACTGCGGGTATGCACGCCTGACGGGGTGAGTGTGACTTTGAGCCCGATTTCTTCGACTACTCCTGTTTGATTGTGAAGGAACAGAGTCGAGTCGAGGGACAAGGTCCAAATGCGGCCGGATAGAGATGTGAGGTGAAGTGCTCACAAAGGCGGCCGGAGTTGAGATGACGGTGGAAGGACTCCTTTCAGACAGTCCACACAAACGGCAGGAGACAATGGCTGACGGATGCGGATGGCGTTGCCTGTTTCGAAGCTCCACGTTCAAGCGATCAGGTAGGCAGCCTCCGTGCTGTATTAGCGGCGACAATTGGATTTGCTGGTTGATGCGGAGGTAGCGATCCTCGGTCGACCAAGGAGCGGTAGTGCAGCGCAGCGCAGCGCAGTGTGGTGCAGTTTAGTGTCCGGAGCGGAGGTGACCTTTTTCTTGCTTTTGGCTTCTCGGAGCTGCTCTCCCAAAACTGCGTGGACTGGGCGGGTCAAGGATCGGCAACGAATTGCACTCTCTGGCTCTTCACAATTTCAGAGATGAATACACTGGGCTATTCAAGTTCGCGCTGTTCAGTCTCGAGACTTGGCCTCGAAAATCACGGTTCTCGTCCACGTCAACGAGGATGGAAGACGGGGGTTGGGAGAAGAGATCCAAAAAAGCATGCACAGCACGAGCAGCTGCAGGTTCTCGGTACCATCTGCTTAATTGAAACTACAGGAGACAGCACAATTGTGATCAGGACGGGCAAGCAAGAAGGCGGTTGGGACCAGGTACTACCTAGGTACGCCACTAGGACCAGAAGGGCAGATGTGTAACCGATCTTGTACAGACAGTACTCCATACACCATACATATCACCATGAACTACTGCACCTTATGCTGCAGCTGCCCACGACTCAACAAGCACAGAGGATGATATCCTAGCGAGCCCGCCTTGAAAACTAACTTTCTTGCCCTTCCGTTCTGAGTCTGGACGCGTTGGCGGGAAAAAGGGGGAGCGAGCAGGGGAGGGGTCACTCTCAAAGTCAAGCGGCCTGCCGGCGGACAAGGGTCAGGGATGGCCTTGGGATGGAAAATTGCTACCACATCTTACACCTCCAGGACAAGCAGTCTCGCGAGATTGCTCCTGTGAATCGTCTCCATCTTCCCGGAACTCACTGTGCATAGTATCACATCCACTCGCCAATACCTGCATTCGCGCCTGCCATTGCTATTGCAGCCTTCACCATCCTTGGTTGGTGATTTCAGGTGAAGAGACTCGGGCTACAGTCCAGCATTTTATGTTATCTTGTCACGATAACGACGGCCTCGAATCTAGCCAAAGTTTCTCTTGCCTAGACGAAAGGCCGCGTCCAATTGCATCGACGGACCAGTCGACGAGGGGTTCGATGTCTCACACAAGGTGTTCCTGTCCCTGAGAAACACTGGACAAATCGGCAATTGATCAGCCAATCCTTGGGGCCTTTCCACCCAACCACAGCCGAGCCGTGAGGGGAATTCTCATTCGCGTGGCCGCCTGTCTTAAAATCTGTGAGACCACTCTAAGGTACTTCACCATTCCTTTTCCGGGGCTAGAGCCACAGTGAGAGCCGAACTGTCCCAAGATAGGGGCCACGGGAGGCACCGCGCTTGCCTTACGCGAACGCGACATCGAGGACTGTCCGTCCGTTCCTGAAAAAGCCACCACGATTTGCGGCGTCCTATAAGAAGGCAACTAATACAGAGCATGCCAGGATCGCGAATGACTTGTGGTCAGCATGCAGCTCTGCTCTAAATGAGGTCTTGATGCGCGGCTTTGCCCGCTTATGGATGCATATCTTGGTTCTTCGATTGTTCTACACGTGTAATTTCTTCCCCTCGTTGGATTGGGGCCGTGGATCTACCTCGTCTGCAACCTCAGGGTCACTCTGGCGCCGTTCTGTGTCGGAGCCTCAAAACTCTAACCAAGCACGGTTGTCACGTAATGTCTTGCCTGAAATGGCCGCCGAGATCTTCTTTTGGCATAATTGCAGAGAACTGAAGAGAATGCAGAATGATGACGTATTCATTCTTCTCTCCAAAAGATCCGTCATTTTCTCTCGAGATCTTTCAAGACCATCATGCGCGACTCCGTTCCTGTCTGCTCACAGATTTGCAAGTATTGCGGCGCCAGCTGAGATCAATATTCATGCTTCTCGTCCGGATACCGCTGCCGCATAGGCTTTCTGCCACAGGGCTGTCCCTGAAAACCCGGCATTTTGTTGGGATGCCCCGTAATGAGACCCATCAAGCGAGATGGTGTTTCAAGTCGCCATATAGAGATCTATGCCTACCATCTTGGAACTCTCCGAGACCAGGGCTGCTATATGCAGAGCCATCAATCCTGGGAGGTACGCCTGGCTTTTCGATGGACAATGTATGGAGCAATTATTCACAAGCATTTGATCGATAATGAAACCTTTCATAACGAATAGACCTTTTTCTCTGAATGAATGTAAAACTTCCTGGTTCTTCCAATAGCTTGTGGTGGTGGGACATGCACCTCGAATTGCCTGGTTGCCAGTTGGAGCGGTCCGACCTTATCAGGCGGGGGAGCGACTAAAACCTTATCCGATAAGCTGATAACACAAGAAATTTTCTGAGACCATCAACGCCAAACTTGACTATCACAGCCACACCAGCGGAAAGCCTCTGAAAACCTGGTGCAATTGACTACATCAAGATGCTCCGCCAAATGTATGTATCAATTCATCCTCCCATGATCCCTGACTCATCCTAACGCCGCACCACAGCAACCCCCGCAATGCGCGCTCGAAGCGAGCGCTCGAGAAGCGCGCCCCCAAGGCCGTCGAGAACCCAAAGACATGCCTCTTCCTGCGGGGCACGACCTGCAGCCAGGTGACGCAGGACGCGCTCGGCGACCTGTTCTCGCTGCGGCAGCCGCTGGCCAAGCGCTTCACCAAGAAGAACGCCATCCACCCCTTCGAGGACGCGGCCTCGTTCGAGTTCTTCTCCGAGAAGAACGACTGCTCGCTGCTCGTCTTCGGCAGCAGCAGCAAGAAGCGGCCCCACGCCCTGACCCTCGTGTCGACCTTTGCCCACAAGATCCTCGCTATGCTGGAGCTGTACCTCGACCCGGAGAGCTACCGCCAGCTGAGCCAGTTCAAGACCAAGAAGGTGCCCGTGGGCATGCGTCCGATGCTGGTGTTTGCGGGCTCCGCGTTTGAGAGCACTGTGACGAATGAGTACACCATTGCCAAGACTCTTCTGCTGGATCTCTTCCGAGGCGACAGCAGCCCCGACAAGATCGATGTCGAGGGTCTGCGATATGTGATTGTGGTCAGCGCGGAGGAGCCGAGCGCCAGCGCGACGGGTCTGACCGACGGCCAGAAGCCAGCCATCCACCTACGAGTGTATCTCATCAGGACTGCCCGCAGCGGCCAAAGGCTACCGCGGGTAGAGGTCGAGGAGATGGGGCCGCGGATGGACTTCCGGGTTGGGCGGATGAAGGAGCCTGATGCAGACATGCTGAAGGAGGCAATGAAGAAGGCCAAGACCGCAGAGGAGAGGACAAAGAAGAACATCTCGACCGATATTATGGGTGACAAGCTGGGCCGCATACACATGGGCAAGGTTGATATGAGCGATCTACAAACGAGGAAGATGAAGGGTCTAAAGAGGAATCGTGATGTCGAGGAGGATGACGAAGAGGGAGGCGTTCCTCTCGGTGTCGATGAGCCGAAGAAAAAGAGGAAATGAACACAGCCTCGAGGTGTGTGTAATTCATCTTTGGCATGGCGTTAAGGACAGTTTAGAAAAGGGCATTAGGAACCAGGTTACACTGAGAATTGATATTTACTGTCTCGATGCCTACGAGATCAAATGCCTTGCCGTCTCGGTCTGCCTGCCATTATTTCCTGCGTGATATTTACGCCAATTACGCCCACCCACTTCGCTTTTGATACAGTATTGGTAAACCACTCCGGAAACAAATATGCCGCTCCTAGATGATGCTATAAGGCGGTGGTATGCCTTGCCTCTCAACGCCTCTCAATGATGTCTTAGACTAATGTGAAATCGACCTTTGGCCACACTTCCGGTTTCAACGTGTTGTACTAAGGGTCGTCGAGTGTAAGCTCTAGCTGTCACAGAACCTATAGTGTCAAGATCGGCTGTATGCCAATTTTCGAGGGACAGCTACGGGCTGCCTTTATCGTGAAACGCTTCTTACACCGTACCACAAACGAGCGAGCTTAGGTTTGGGCTGGGTAGATTGAGCACTCTTTTGCTCAAGAGCCTTGATATGCGTCAATGATGACTTGCATACAACGATGGGAGAAGGGATCGCTCACTCATCGGCTGGCGCTGGTAACGCCTGCATAGCAGAAGCCATTTGGCTCAGCATCTCGATATGGCTGGTGAACTTGGAGTTTGGAGGTTTCTCGACCTCTTCAGCTTGCCAATCCGTTCCCCAGATCTCTGGAGGCACAAAAGTGCCCTCCTGGCCGTCATCATACAATGCTATTCGCACAGCCCATTCGAGGTGAGGCCACCATTTTCTTTCGACCTCGTGACCGAAATAGTCCGAGTTGAACAGCGACACTACACCCAGAACTTCGCGTCTTGCCATACCCTGCAACCACCAGACGTTGTCTAGCGTTTTAAGCAGGGCAAAGAAGGAGGCCAGTATCGCAAGGGCTCGAGGTTGACGTTCTTCCAGGAGCTCGACAAAGCGTTTAGAGACAGTAGCGGGAAAAGCCAATGCGCCCCTATAAGGGATCTTGTGTGCCCAATTGAGAGTCGCAACTGCATGCTCGTATGCTTGCCGTGTGCTCGTCACGATATTTTGGGGCTGGGTGTGCATTGCAAGATGAGCTGATAACCCACTCACAGCGGGGGTGTCAGTCACCAAGCCATCTGGAGCAAGGGCTGCGAGCTCTTCATTGAGATCATCGAGCAGATGACCAAAAAATCCTTCCTTGGCGGTGCTAATGTCTAGTAGGAGAGGCGGTTGGGAGTCGATAATTGGGACGACGACGCCGCTATGCTTGAGATACTGCCACGATGCAGCCACGACAGCCTTGACGCCCTGGAAAGCATGAAACCAGCTCAATGGTGGGGCATAGCCTCCAGCAACGCGGTACGCCTTGTCACTATCGCCGAACCCGGGTATCTGAAATGTCGACTCGTCTTTTGTGAATATCCGAGTTGCCGTGCTCTGTGTAGCAATCAAGCTTGCCGTAAGAAACAGTGCTTCTGCATTGTTACCATTTATGCCCCGCTTCAAAGTATCGCTATACTCGGAGAGGGATGAAGCCATATAAGCATGACTGGCGCGGACCAACTCCTTGTCGTTGGGCCACAAGCTGCGGAGATGAAGGGCCGCTACAGCAAGCACGCCGTCGGTGAGATGCGCTGAGCCTGCAAACGCCAGATTGGGGACAGCTGTCCGCCATATCTCCTCGGTGATTGGAGCTGAGAAGGATAGTGTTTTTGAGGTGTGGCTGGTGTACTGGTGCATCAGTCGTAGTTCCATGAGTCGGCCGACAGGTTGGAATGAGACCGTTGGCGTGGGCGGCTGCTGATACAGAGGGGTTGAGGCCGGCACGGATGGTGAGCGGACAGCATTCGAGGCATGACTTGGCCGGCGAATGTGAGGTCTCGCGAAGCTGCGTGAAGAGGGCCCGGGGGTCGCAACAGATCCAGGGCTCTCTGTAACAGCAGCAGGAGTGGCGGCCACTTGCAGGTCCTCCAAGATCTCAGGGTTCTCAAAGTCACAGGGGACTCCGTGCTTCATGCAATTCCCACATCGTGGATGCACTTCATCGCACTTGATCTTGCGGGCTTTGCACCGCCGGCACCCAGCCCTTGATTTCTTGTGTGATCGTCTAGGCGGCATGACAGCAGGGAGGAAGTGGTATTGGTGTCTTTAACAGATGTTGGAGCTTTCGGGACTAGTGAGGCGACGGCCGTCTCTGACGGTCGAGGAACCAATTCATAGCGGCTGCTGAAGGATCGCGGCGGGTTGCCAGGTCGTTGTGCGTGCGTGAGTGCGTGTTGAACTGCGGAAGCGGGAACGGCGGACTCGGGAGACTCGCCGAGGAGAGAGACGTGCCTGGAAGTGGTGCGATTCCAGACGAGTGTACAGTCTCAGAAGCCAAAAGCCCTGGAGATCATATGCAAGCGAGGGCGTTGTTGAAGGCGCCCACGCGATTTAAGGGGGGTAGCGAGAAACGAGGGGGGCGTCCAAAGGGCGGCGGAGACGGCGGTGGTGGTGTGTATGTGTGGATGTAGATGCGTGCGGCGGCCTGTGATTTCTGAGGTGTCCGGACGTTGAAGTTTCGGGGGGCTTGAGAAGCCCGATTGGACCCGCCCTTCCAGGCCACTGTACACTTTTACTTGATGGGCCTCAAGTGTTCCGTGTGCCCCGCGCCACCGAGTGCCAGCCCTGGAGGGCACAGCAGACAGCGGGAAAAGTGGATTGGCTCGCTGCTACGGGGCTTTAGCCTTAACGAGGACGCTGTGGGAGATCTACACGCGTATATGCATCATCGCCATCACCCACTGCTCGACTAAGTGCGCTGCTCATGTTGCTGTCTGCTATCTAATCTGCTATATCGCAGGCTCTATATGGCCGGCACGGGTGGCCACAATGGTTGGGAAGTGTCTACATGTACCTACTACGCAGTAGGTAAGTTGGAGCCTGGCATACCTGGGGCCCTTGGGGCCCTAGATATCTGAAGTGTGTGTGCTCTGCTTCGGACATGCCTGCGGAGGCGAATTTGCGCACTTGCAGTTACCTATGTAGTTAAGCAAGTCTTCAAAGCCACCCGGATAGTCCAGTAGCCGAATCTGCCGTTCACAACTTGGCCAACCAGTTTCTTGTCTCTTTTCGTCTTTCTACAGTTTCTCAAGCCCGGAGCGGCACTGACTGGCTGGCTGGCTGACATGCTGGACGGGAGGTTCTAAGGCGCTGTATTGTGATTCGGTCGGCATTTGCGTAGAGGAGATCTGCTTGCGCGTGTGTTTGCCCCTTCTTGGCCTTGGCTTGAAGGAGGATTTGCAGGCGTTGGCCGTGAGTGATCAATTGTCAAATAAGCATCTTACCAGCTGCAGGAACACATCGCATGTGATCGCTGCTGTTGCTGCTGATGATTACCTCATACCTCTTCTCAGCCTGTCAAAGGCGCGCCCCTCATTGAGATGCTGTACAAGTCAGGGCAACGCCGCCTGTGGCTTCTGCGCGAATCTCGATAGTCAATGCTACGCACAATGGAAATCACCACGAAGCCCTCTGACACGTTCCTGACATTTGGATGCTCTTTGCTTCTGGCAAACGCTCATCATCCCTGACAACCATGCACAATGACTCCATCCAGCAGGCTAGCGGAAGACCCCTGGAAGGTGAAGCGGGGAAAGCTGGGGGATGCACAGGGAGTATTGTCAGGACGATGGAAGATGAACAACACCAACCAGCGCCAGAGTCTACTGTGGGCGCAACTACCTACCTCGGTTGCTTCTCGAGGAGGATGGATCCTGCTACGGCAAGCAGGGAGACAGAGTATAATCGTATAATCGAATTCACAATCCTAGAAGGTGATGGGGTTTGCGTCAGCGGCCGACTCTTTCCAGGTAAGTCAAGCAAGAAGCTCAGGGAGATGATGTCTAGTCTGGAGAAGAGCCGGAAGCTGGCGAAACCAGCAGGATGAAAGTCCGTCCGGGATCTCTGGCATGCCTACGTTAAACATGTTGAGCTGCGTCGAAGCTGCAGGTCAGGGGTGTTTTCCCAGCTCCACGGTCTGTGTAACCGGAGATTGGGTAGCAATTACTAAACACGACGTAGTGGAAGAAACGGCAGCTTTTGAACGATTCTAAATTTGTCAATCATATACTATGCAGTAGGTAGCTCCGAGCAAAGACCGCAGATACCCGGAGCCGACTTATGCAGTATGTGCGGTGTAGAAGAGTAATAGAGTTCATTACCAGCATTCTCAGTCAAGCTGCAGCATTGAAACCGTGGCGGTGAGCTGAAGATGCTGGAATTGATTGCTCATCATCTTTGATTTCAAACGGAAACGACAACGGCCAAAACTGAAGAACCGGTCTCGTCGCACCGCAACCTCCCAAACCCTTACTTAAGCACCAATCCGCCTCCTTACTCGTATCTTTGAATTGTGCCAATTCAGAAGACCGGGAGTCAGATCCGGCACAATCGTATATAACTTTAAAAAGGCACCAAATACAGTAGCCGTCCCGGATCGCATTCCCATCCCATTCCATTCCAGCGGTCAAGTCATTGACGCATTGGAACCAGGTCCTCACTCTGGCACCATCTGACGCCATCGCCTTTGACTCACCTCAATCTCACCCACGCCCTTTCATCGCCATCCCCCTGGGAACGCTGACGGGCCACCGTTTTCCTCTTATATAAGGACCCGTGCCCAGGCAGGCCATAACGAGCAGTGCGATTGGGCGTGGAGACACGCATAAGGGCGCTTCGCTTCGGCAGGGGAAAAGTTACGCAACAAGAGAAGAAAAATAGAGAAAAAATAAAGAGCGGCTGGGCGATTGCGCCATAGCTGTATCACCCCATCATTACTCCATCACATACTCCACCGACAGCCGTATCGCGGTATCCGAGCTGCATAAAGGCGCGCGCATCCCATCCCACGGCGTCACAGCAGCAGCAGCAGCACGCCTTCACGAGCCAGTCCAATTGATCGAGATCCTGTTCCTCAGGTCCTACTGCCCGTTCAGGTAGCTAGCATATTCCCACCGCCACCATGACCGTCCCAATTCACGACCACCCCATCGAGACTCCCCCACGCGCTCCCTCCCCGGTCCAGGGCTTCGGTACCCTCGCCGTCCACGCGGGGTCACCACACGACCCCACCACCGGCGCCGTCATCGAGCCCATCTCCCTGAGCACGACATTTGCCCAGAGCAGCGTCGGCAACCCGTACGGGCCCTACGACTACAGCCGCAGCGGCAATCCGAACCGCGCAAACTTCGAGACCGCCGTCGCCGCCGTAGAGCACGCCAAGTACGCCCTGGCCTTCAGCTCCGGCAGCGCAACCACCGCCACCATCCTGCAGAGCTTGGCTGCCGGCTCTCATGTCATCTCCGTCTCCGACGTCTACGGCGGCACCCACCGCTACTTCACTCAAGTCGCCAAGGCGCACGGCGTCAAAGTCACATTCACCCCCGAGATCGAGGTCGACATCCGCGACCACATCACAGATGCCACCAAGCTGGTATGGATCGAGTCACCCAGCAACCCCACGCTGAGGCTGGTGGACATACGAGCAGTTGTGACAGCCGCGCATGAGCGAGGAGTCATGGTCGTGGTGGACAACACCTTCCTCAGCCCCTACGTCCAGAATCCGCTAGATCACGGCGCCGACATCGTCGTGCACAGCGTGACAAAGTACATCAATGGCCACTCCGACGTGGTCATGGGCGTGGCGGCATTCAACAGCGACGAGCTCCACAAGAGGCTGACGTTCCTCCAAAACTCCATCGGCGCCGTCCCGTCGCCGTTCGACTGCTGGCTAGCACACAGGGGCATGAAGACGCTGCACCTGAGGGCGCGGGAAGCGACGCGCAACGCCACGGCTGTCGCGCACGCCCTCGAGGCGAGCCCGCACGTCATCGCGGTCAACTACCCGGGGCTGGACTCGCACCCGCACAGGGCCATCGCCAAGAAGCAGCACAGGGACGGCATGGGCGGCGGCATGCTGTCCTTCCGCATCAACGGCGGCCACGCGGCCGCCGAGCGCTTCTGCCAGCTCACCAAGGTCTTCACGCTCGCCGAGTCCCTCGGAGGCGTCGAGTCGCTCTGCGAGGTCCCCTCCAGCATGACGCACGCCGGCATCCCGCGGGACCAGCGCGAGGCCGTCGGCGTGTTCGACGACCTCGTGCGCATCAGCTGCGGTGTCGAAGATGCCGAGGACCTCAAGGCGGACGTGCTCCAGGCATTGGAGAGAGCCGTGCGGGAAACCAAGTCCTCAGCTAACGGTGTTAATGGGCTTAATGGGCGTTGAGCCACGGGAGATTATAGAGAGCTCTGGCGATGGAGGACATAGATCTTTCAACATAGACAGGCTGGGCGGGTTGTATGCTTCAACAGTGGATTCTGGGTTATCAAAATCATACTCAAAAATTGGCGTTTGAAGGCGCGCCTTGATCTGTATGTATAGCGATCATTCTTAACACACGTCCAAATAGACCTCTTCAGGCGATATGGGCACGGCTCGTCCCAGATAAGTGCTTTACAGTGGCCGGATAGCACAGGGATTCTACTTGGCCCTGGGTACATTCGCAGGATGTAGATAGGACCATGGCGAGGCAGCAGTAATGCCGCCAAGAACCGCGAGCTTCAACTCAAGGGAGTGTAGCTGATAGAAAGGAAATCGGTCTGCAACTCAAGGGGCTGACACTCCAGTTCAGCGTTCAAAGGAGAGATTATTCATCATACAGTCAAAACCATGCAAAATATATAGCAACAGATCTAGCTAGTTTGCAAATGTGTTCCAATTAGCAATCCCGGCTTGTGCCCCCATGTAAAACCCCATCCGTGAGTCGTATCGTACAGTTCCTAATATAACACTGTTCCCAAAATGCTTTTTAAACCCTGCAAATGATCGCTCCGGCTATGCTTGCGCACTAGTATGCCGGTCTTTATCATGCTCGATGATACATGTAGATGAAGGACAAAGCCTGCCTCTCATGATACTGCCTTATGTTCCGTCTACTCCACCTTGGCCAAGGCCCCAAAGGCAACGGCTCAATCCTGGTCGAAAACAGAGCGAGGCGTGAGAACGATTCAAATGGTTCCATGCTCCTGAAGTTGTACCAAGGATGAACAGCATAATGTTTCGCCCTCTAGTTAAAGATCACCCCAGCTCCAGCTGAGACGAACTCGGCTTCCCGAATTCCTGTCATTATCGCTTCCGCACTGACTATTAGTCCTCCTATCCTTCGAGAACAGGAAGATCATCATCGTTTGCTTTTCTTCTTCTTCTTTCTTTGGAAATGTCTTTCCACTTCGTTTGTCAGCACGAGGAAACGTTGTGCTGTTTCGATAGTGCCCAATTCGCCGAGTCTGCACTGCTTCAGCCGGTTGGTTACCAGCGACGCGACAGTCCGCACGTATTTCAAAACATCGACGCCTAGGTCCTCGTTGGTAATGCTCGGATTCTTCAGCTGGTTCAGTATGACCATAATCCACCGCTCGATTCCGGACCATTGAAGAACGTGACCACCGACGGCGAGCGTCTGCTCGCTCCGTAAGCGGAAGACAAAATGGATGGTGCCAGTGGGGAAGAAGACTGTCTGTCCAGGCTTCAGTATGAGGAACCTCCAGTTGCCTCCTGTGTAATGTATAGGATCTGCCATCCAGGCAGCTTGCTCCGCCTCAGTAGGCCGTGCCATCCAACCAAACCCGAAAAGGCCTTCCTGAACGGTGATCCAGGTGGCCCAGCCATGACTATCCATATGAGGAGCAGTGTTGTGTCCACCCTCTGACAGAAGCACCCACTCGAGGAGTTCTGTCCATTCGTTCCACTCCTGTCGCATCGCCTTTGTCCTCTCGGCGCAGTTACCCATCAACAGGGCATCACGCATGCGCGGAAGGAGTTGACAATTCTCTCCTGTCAAGAAACTAGGTAGAACAGATGGCGGAAGAGGGCTCCGCAAATCGAGTATATTCCACGGGTCTTCAGATGACTTGTGTTCGAGAAACCTTTGCTGAACATCGATGAGAGTCCGCCTTTCTGCGGAGGGTGAGTCCCAATGGATTGAAGGTATCTGCACGGATACTGTCCTCCCAAGGTCCTCCATACGTCGAAAAAGCTCAGAAATAGGTCGGTCTGTGTTGCTCCATTGGAACTGTTGTTGGCCTTGTGTGAATATGGGCACATCAAGAATGCCTTTGTTGAGCACAGAAGCAGCTTCAGGCCCAGTCATCATTCCAGCATCGACAGGACCATTTCTTGGGTCTGCATTTGGCGACTTTATCTTGGTAAGAATCTCATGAATCAATCTATTCGTGAGTTCGCCGCGTGAAAGCTCTTCTTCGCCTTTTTTCGTAAACCGCTGCCCCAGCTCGGCGAGCATCTTCTGCCTATATGCCTCATCGTGTGCAATGTCAGGTGTTGGTCGTCGGCCGCCTTCCTTCACCATTACGGGATTGGACAATGACGATGGTGACCGATCAAGTCTCGGCCTTTTGAATGGTGGTGAGCTATCGTTAGGCGTGGGTGAACGCGATAGGCTGGTCCGTCTTCGAAAACCTCGCGGAAGAAGTTTCCATCTAGTCCCGATCCCGGTTTGGTGCATCAGTTGGCCCTGATGGTCTCCTGCCACTGGGGTTGTTGATGTTTGCGCGATAGTGGCCATGAGCTCTGCAAATTTCTGGAGGTGTACGAGGCATAACTCCCTAGCACAAGAAGCATACTGTTTAGCAAGGATGCCGTCGGCGCTCGAGGGGTTGTCAAGAATGGTCAGAAGAACCGATGGAACCTCTGGCGGACAGCCCGGCTTTGAACACCGCTCTTGTAACTTTTGGCTAGTCTTGGGGGTACTTGCATCTTGCACTACCTCATTGACGGCTACTTCAACTAGAGGAACTCCTATGCTAAGCTCGCGGACTGGGGCCTTCTTCACCTCGGCTTGCATCTGCGGAGTACTGCGGGCCAAGACGACGCCTAATCTGTCATTTGAGGCAACCTCATCAACCTGATGTTTTGGCTGATCTGGAGTGAGTGATGGTGGCTTCAAGACAGCAATGGGCGCAGTGGGAACAGCGACTTGCTGCTCCAAGCGTCGTGACGCCTCCAGATCTGGGTCTGTAACGGTGTCGTCTGTGTCATAATTGGAGAAGATGTCATGAGGCTTGCTGCTGGGTTCGTCTGAGGACGTTGAATTGGTAGTTGGATGGCTGGGTACGGGTATAGGAGAGGCTTCCTCGATGCTGTGCTTGACAAGATTCAATGAGAGGACAGGGCTAGTGTTGCTGGTGGTAGGATACTCTTGAGCGACGGCGAGGGCAGGTAACGGATGTGGAAACGAGGCCTGGGGAACTTTGAGCGTCTGTACGGGGATGAGGGGTAGCCTCTCCGTCTCCATGGCGGCGGCGGCAAGCTCATTTAGACCGATGAGTCTACGCTCATCCAAAGCGTAGTGATCGGAGGGGTCCGGAGGCACGACGACCGAGGGGAAGAATGGCCCGGTAGAGCTGCCGGCGGGAGACATGCTGGGAGACAGGCCGTCGCCATTGACGTGCGCCGCGTGCCCAAAATGGGGATCTAGGCGGTCGCGAGGGTTGAGGTACATTGGAGAGGCCCTGGATCAGCTGCTTGATACGGCGTGATGTGATGTGATGTGATGTGATGCGCTGCGCTGGACGATGACGGAGATGGGATTCCAAGCCCACTCCTTCGAGGTGAGGGCCAGTGATCGCTTGTTGGGCTGCGTCTAGGTCCCCATGGTACCCTCAATTGAGACCAGCTTCTTTGCAGAGGCGCGTAGGTCTGGAAGCTGGTGATGAACGGCGGAAGGGCGGCAGGGCTGTAGCGACTGTGCTGGCTGGGTGTGACAGGGCCGGTTGGTTGAAGTCGTCGTCAGGCTGGTTGTCACGAGGCGAGGTGAGGCGAGGCTCCGAGGAAGAAGCTCCCAGGCCAGGGCCAGCAGAACCTCAGGTGGGGGGTGAGGGGTGGGGCACAGGGCAGGCTGACCACTAACCTGAGGTACCCAGGTGCTGTGGCCTGCCGTCTACCCACCTAGGTACGGTACCTTAGCTGAGTGTGAGCGAGGGGAAGGGCTTGCTTGGCTTGGCTTGAGGACACTTTTTGGTTGTCTGGTTGATGACCTGATTCTACCGACGCCGACTTAGTTAAGACGATGGCTGACCTGAGATACGGTGTGCTTCAATGGCAATCGATTGTATGACGCCAGCGGGGTTTTACTATGGCCACGAGCGAGGTTAACAGAAGGTAGCCAAACCATGAGGCTCCAAGTCAAGCAGTCGATCGATCTATGACGGGTAATGGGACTGGAAAGGAGAAAGCCCTTGTCGGGTTCACTTTAACTAAGGTAAGGTACTGTAGTGGGGGAATCTATACTTACCCGCCTGCAGGTGCCCTGTATAGCATGGCTGCTGGGGTTTGCATCTGGTAAGACACTGTAGCGAGGAAGGTATGCCCGGAAGAAGGCGGGGCAACTGTGCCCAGATCGATTACAGCACTAACCACCTACCTCCGGTAAATATGTTATACCTACCTAGGTAGCTTTCCCTTGCTAATGTGCCGAGGCCGCATTGAAGGGATTCTCCAACCTCTGCAAAAAAGAATCCAGGTATTACTCAAGTTCCAATACAAACTCTGGTGCTTATAAAAAAAAGGAAGAAAAAAACACATACAGCAATCAAAAGGTTGAAGTGACAAAATTAGATAGTAAAAATCATCATTCAACAGGTAAATTTGCTTTCTTGACTACAATCAATCCTTGACTGACAACCTGAAGAACCAAAAAGAACGCGTGCACCCGACGTGGGACTCGAACCCACAACCTCAGGATTGCCCCCAACACAAGAACTTTCCTCTCAAGTAGAAGTCCTGCGCGCTACCATTGCGCCAGCCGGGCATTTCGGAATTTACCGACTTGGGATGATAATATGCATTATCTTTCATCATCAAGGTCTCTCACTTCTGACTGAAATTGACTAACAAAAAATTGACATTGTTCTTTTCAATGCCAATTTCAACATACTCTCCTTTGAAATAATCACAAGAATATTATCAACTCAAACAAGACACATCATTATTAGCTACTAGCACTACTTGATTATATTTACTCTTTTGAAAATGGTTTTGTTTACTTATCTCCCATGACTCCTAAATACCTTGTGTTTAAGCAAAGCAAAAAACTTCTGGGCGGTGATCATACCCCATGACCACCATGCTTGTATATGTGTCTAAGCTACACTCACTGACCTCGTTGATTGTGTAACTTGCAATACAACAACGAAGGTGACGACTCTTTTCCGAATCTAGTGATAATGGGAGACAAAGAGTGGTTCTCAACAAGATCATGGCATTGAACATGAAGACTTTTCGATCTTAAATGGCCAGACACTTGTTCCGGAAGAGGAGACCAGTTGTAGGACCAGCTTACCAGGCAAGATCACTATATCAGTGCTTCCTCCGAGACGATACTATCCGCCGAATTGCAAGCCCTCACAGAACTATTCTGCTACATCGGAAACTCACCCTTTCATGGACTTGATGGACATAGTCAACGGCTAGCAGGATTTAACCGGCCATCGAGGGTAGACTTTCCGACGACGCTTTCTATGTGACCAGAAATAGCCAACTAGAAATTGACATCGCGCCATATTCTGGTAGTTGGCAGTCTCGATGTCTACGTTAGCGGCCCATACAGAAAAGTCGAGTCCGAACCAACGGGTTGCAATCTCCACCGGGAGAGCCATATGGCAATCTCCTCGTGGCGGGCTAGGGGTAGCCGAGTCTATCAAGGTGCTTACACTTTCTGCCCTCCAGCAACATCCGGCGTAGACATGCTGTGCGGCTGGTTTACCCAAGCTAAATGGATCCAGATGAAGCTTCTTGTCCATATACGAGTCAGCAATCAGTGAGGCAATTCCCGGGGCTTCACCCTTCGGTCACCTTCATCTTTTGTCGTTGGTGAGTCGGTCGAGTGACCTGGGTGCCAAATACAGGAAGTATCAGCTGACAGTGAGCGGCAAACATCACAGTTGGAGGCATGCTCGATCCACAAGCGGATATATGCCAGTGATGTATCGTGCGGAGTGTTTTCGGTGACTTTGGGCGATAACCGAGGGGATCCCAAGGGGGTGCTATTTCCAACAGTAAGAGGAAGCTGGTGAAAGCCGACGCTTAAACGGCACGGCGGCACCGAATGCTGGCACGTTTGTCGGAATTGTGGCTACTGAACTCGAGCAAGCGATCCTTTGCTCTGGTTGGCGTCGGGAAAATGACTGAGCTAGGCTGTTCTACGGAGCCATTCGAGCCCCGGTCGTCGTGTAGGTATCGAGGACGTGACCGGCGGTGCTCGTTGTGAAGCCCCTACTTGCAGACTCCCGGGCCCGGGTCAGGATGAAGGGCAAACTCGTGCATGGCCGTTAAGTCAGCGGAGAATCTGGTTCAGGGCTGAAGTCTTATATGTTTCGTGTCTGCGTAGCTGAAGCCAGCTGAAGCTTGTCATGCTGCCAATCCAGCCTGCCGAGACGGAATCATGCAGGCTGGGCCCCTGGGCAGCGTGTACATAGTGTTCGATGTATGTGATTCGGGAGGTCAATCTGAGAACCTTGATGGATTCTGACCAGCGGGCATGTCTCTCGAGTCAGTCTTGGCCGTTTTCCGGCCAATAGTGGAGAGCGTAATGCGAACCCGTTTCCTCAGCCATCAAGGTTCTCAGACATGCTTTTTGCAGCACACTACTCCATAAGTCACTCAATCACGAATCCAGGGCCATGGAGTGAGACCGATAAAAGCGGCAGATCGCCTCCCTCCTACCTCATTCTCCTCTTGCCAAGTCCCCAGCTATCAATTGCCTTTGCGTTGGCACACTTGGCGACATCAACCTCTTCGGTTCAGACCCACGCCAGGGAATACCCCGACTCAACTGAAAGGAGAATCATAAAAGAATCCGACAACTTCTATGAAATGGCCACTACCGATGCTCCCGTGCCGACCGCGACTGCAGACGCTGGTCTCGGCTCCGTCGTCGTCGACTGCGACTCAGGCAATGATTATGATGGCCGCATGGGATTGCGCATTTCTGCTGTCTTTGTCATCCTCATCGGCTCCTTGCTAGGCACTCTCTTGCCCATTTTTCTAGCACGATCCAGTCGCTTGAGGGTTCCCAAGCTCGCCTTCTTCATTGCGAAGTATTTTGGTTCTGGTGTCATCGTCGCTACCGCCTTTATTCACTTGCTTGCGCCTGCCAACGAGGCTTTGGGTTCACCATGCTTCCCCGACGACAGCGCCGTCACGGCCTATTCTTGGCCAGAGGGAATCTGTCTAATGACCATCTTCGTCATGTTCCTCATTGAACTGGTCGCGAGTCGTTATGATTTCAACATTCAAGGTGTGAAGGCTCATGATCCCGCCATGGACCTCATTGCGGGTAGCAAGAAGGAGCAAGATGAGGAGATGACAGGTAAGCCATAGATCCCTACCATGTTGCAATCTATGAGCATCAAGATTTACTGACTGGTACACCTCTAGATCGGCCTATTGACTCTACAGCCTCCAATGCTGCTGCGCCAGCTCCTGCTGGTGGCTTCACTGGAGATGTGTCTTACCCGCCCGGTGGAGAGGATCATCTGGGGCACAAGCGCGAGCATTTCGATGCTGACTCCTTTGCGATGCAAATGACTGCGCTTTTCATTCTAGAATTCGGCGTCATCTTCCATTCAATCTTCATCGGCCTAACTCTTGCCGTTTCCGGCGACGAGTTCACTGTTCTGTACATTGTGCTTGTTTTCCATCAGACTTTCGAGGGTCTCGGTCTAGGCTCTCGACTCGCAGTTGCGCTCTGGCCTACTGGCAAGGGCTGGATGCCGTATGTCCTCGGCTGCGCTTACGCACTTTCCACTCCTATCGCGATCGCAGCAGGTCTTGGAGTCCGCCAGTCCCTCCAACCCGGCAGTTTGACGACACTCACGGTCAATGGTGTCTTTGACTCCATTTCTGCTGGCATTCTCGTCTACACCGGACTGGTCGAGCTTATGGCACATGAGTTCATGTTCAACAACGAGATGCGAAGAAGCAACATCGGGATGACTCTCGCCGCTTACGCAGTCATGGCTCTTGGCGCCGGCCTGATGGCACTACTTGGTAAATGGGCATAGAACAAGAAGATGGATTTATCTGGAATGCTGGAAGTTGGCTCCCTGGTTGTTGGGTTGGGTCAAGTCTGGGAAAGCGATACATCGGTGAGAGTAAATAATGATACCCGTCTCAACACGGAAAGCCCAGTTCAGCGTGAGTTACAGAGCATGCTTCTCTTTCTCGTCAAATGACGGGACTCAGCTAACTCGATAGAGACACAAACAAAAACAGAGAGGCACTTTGCTTCGAGAACAGACAATTTAATGTTATCATATATGTAAATTCAAACTACCCAGCACAGTCGATAAAATGCATACGGAGACGATATTGTGCGATCATCGTCAGCAAAATGAGTGATGGCGGTCTAGGCGTTCCCAATATTGCATTCCTTGTCATGCAGATGAACTGGCCAAATCCCCTTGAAATGTTCGACGGCGAGAAATGAGCGTATCAAAACAGAACTAGCTACTATCTCCCTATCATATACCCTAGCACCTGCAGCTGTGCAATCCTTAGTGCTATATATAGTCAGCAATCAAGCTTCATGTCAGACTTCTTGGATGACCTGGAAAGAAGGGTCCCAGGAAACGGGAAACGGGCGGGAACTCACGCCGCACGAGCTGCAGGAGCAGGAAGAGCAAGAGCCAGCGCAGCCAGCAGCACACGAGGAGCAGGAGCTAGAAGAGAAGAATTTGATTAGCTAGCTGCAATTCAGAGAACCTTGATGGCACACGGGAGAGGCCATCAGGGTGCGCATAATGGCACCCCAGCTGCAGTCCAGCCACTTGGGGCAAGCGAGCTGGGCGATCTGCCACATTTCGATAATTTACAAGCTTACCAGGGAGACATTTTGTGCTTAAGATAGTATTCAAGAGACTTGAACTTAAGTATTGTATTTAAAAGGTTGGAAGTTTGATGTGTGAAGTCTGTGATGTTGATGATAGTAACAGTCTTTCAGTCCGGCCCAACCGGGGAGAAGCACCCCTTAAATACTCGAATCCTGCCCTTCTACAGAAGAGAGCCAAACTCCCCACGTGTGACCTCCATCAGTTCCCCTCAGCCAAAAGGTCCTTTTGCCCCGTCGCGTGCGGCGGGCATGCGTTGGCAAGTCTTCACGCTTGGCACATGGTCCTGAGTACTCCGAAGCTGTGGTCACACATACAAGGATGCCTCGAGGTGGGAGGGAGGGGGGGCCATCCATAGAATGTGTGTGATAGGGCATGGGTAGCTGCTTATCTGCAAGCCCAGGCTTGCAAAGTCTGCAACGCACCGTCGCCGTAGGATCTCCGAAGGCTCCAATGCCTCGAAAGAGCCACCCTCCCAGCACATTCCATGTCTCTGTTCGGGAAGCTTAAGGCGGGATAGTAATGCCCTGTAGTGGAACTCGAGCTGCAAGCGTGGGGTTTAGCAAGATATTAACTGTAGTAGATCGGCTATCGGAGAGGATGAACGCAGGAGTCGCCGAAAAAGGGGTGGGCGAGTGGGTGAGGCTGCCTCGTAGTTTTCAAGGCTGGCGCTGCAAGCGCCATTGGCTATCAATGTATGTCGTATCTACCCAGGTATACTAAAGGGTACAGCTTGTTCCATGCTCTGTCTGTCCAGGTGTGATAGTACCCACGCTCTCCCGACTTGGGGCTGTGGTCATGGAGCGAAAGGTGTGTCAAGATGGGTCGACCACCGAGGGCTCGCCCTCCAATAGGCAGCAGGCATGACTGATCCAATGAGTAACTCTCTCTATAGCATTACAAAACTATTATTCAATCTATTTTCGTCGTCACGTTCCCAAGCATGGGTGTTGGTGGTCGAATTCTCGGGGGATATACTACGATGGTAAATACTTCACTCAGAGATATGACATCTTCATTTGCGGTATAACTTGAGGAGAGTGCTATATCGGTATTTAACTGTACAATTTTGAAGCACTATGTACAGAAACGTGTTACAACGGTCGAGATTCTTCCAACGGAGCTTGTCAACGAAGTCACATAGCAACACTATGGATGGAGATGAATGCTTATCTGTCAGTCATTGAATTCAGATCTTTTCTCTGATGATTCAGACTATTCAAGCTATGGCCTAGTGGTCTTGAAAATAATGAGCCAGCGAGAAAGGGATCATGTACCTAAACTCCCGATCTACGAGATCACGGACTGAACAGACGAAAGCGTCTCTCGGCCGTAATTACCACCACAATTTTCTCCTCCTTGAGAAATTTGAAGGACTGTTTGAATGCACCTCGGTTAGTACTTAAACTGAATTGATCAAACGATATGTTGGGCTAATAGAAAGGGTTGGTGAAATTCAGGGATAAGAGAAAACCCCTGAGGTGACAGTCCTTGTGCCCACCTCATGCCTCAGAAGCTTCTGGTGCCACTAAAGTAGCCCAGAGGAACGCCAGCTATCCACAAAGTCATGGCTATTGATTTTGGAACCGTACGTCATGTCTATGCTTCTTTGAAGTCAACAGAGCCGTCTAACACCGAGGCTCGGAGGCCTCGAAACATGGCAAGAGGGCGCACGCTTAGGCTTGAATCCCACTGCCTCGATCATAAACTCTTACGTTTCCCAGTCTCAAGATTAAGATAGCTAAGTCGTGGGGGCGAAATAGAAGGCAGCCGCGGTGGTCTAGTCTTGGTAATGGGCATGCAGTCTACGACTTTCTGACAAACTCGAGCAAGCATACTTAGGTACTGTTGCTCTTGTAGGATAACGTGTAAATATAATCAGCGCGATAATCAAAAATTGCTGCTGTCATTCGTATTTGGAGTCAGAGTCGTGTCATTTTGAGAAGACGTCCTTTAAATTGTACTAAAGAATATGTGCGTGATTTCGTGACGATGGGCACCGAATTAAGCCAAAGCACTGTCACCCGACGGCAAGAGATACTCTTTCTGGGGCCTTTGAAATCAGTTCTCTTGTTTTGTTTTGTTAGATAAAGGGATATCCTCTAGTAGAGGGATGCCCTCCCAAAAATAACCAGCCGTGTCCAACCTTTCACTACAAACTGGATGCTTTAATCTACCTAATTATGACATTACGCCCGAACAATGATTTAGACAAAATAGACCCAGCGGCCGTCTCAGCGTACAGTCAAATCCTGACCCTTGTCTGTGGTATGCCGTGTCAGGTGCCTTCGGCTAGCTGGTCGAGCCAACAGGGTACCTAGGGTACTGCCCTTGAGGTTTCCAATCCCAACTCTTTCCGCTGTTCAAGAAATGATCTGGCTTCCAGTTTTACATCGCCGTTCTTCGATATCATTAAATTTCTATTCCCTACAGAGAATGGATGCTTCACCGAGTGAGGCTGCTAGAATCATGGTACAAGAGTGGCTGGTGATAGGCAAACCTACAGCGAGAAGAACACACGAAGTATGCTGGTTGCCTACGAAGCAGACCGATGCAGAGTCTTAGGAATGAATTCTAATTTTATTGACGAGAAGTGCCATCAATGAAATACAACGACTTCGATTCCACCGTCCCGCGATCACCAATGAGTCCTGCCAGAGAACCGAACAACCCTGAATGCTTAGAAGAGAAGAACAACAACCAAGGGAAACCACCATCGAGAATCAAGGGTGAATGAATAGAACAACCAACCAACGGAGACACACAACGGCCACGATTGCCGAAAGTCAGTCACGATGCTTTCCCTCGAGCGATATCCAGGCATTCTTGGCAGGGCTGAGCCAGGTCACACCACCAACACGAGTGACAGTGGTTGTATTGCCGTCTGAATCAGTCGTTGTGAAATCCTTGGAGCAGATGTTGATCAAGTTTGTCAGGAGTGGAGCGATATTGGAGCACTCGGTGGAGTCCTCAGAAGGACCACACGTCCAAACTCGAATGTCGACCTTGTCTGTTTGATGGTACACATTATTAGTACTCAAGACTTGGGCACAGGGTTCTTCTGACGAAAGCACAGGGGCGGGCTTACTTCCTCCGGGGAGGCTGAGCATGTTCAAACACTTGTCCGGCTTGTTCTGGCATGCTTGCTTGTCCAAGGCAGAGAAGAAGGCCACGGCATCATTGACGTCGGTGAGGTTCGCGCTACTCTGAGTGGTATGGCAATAGAAGTCCTCGCCGGGCTGTGGCGACGGGGCGCCATCTTGCAGATCTTCCTCCAGGGGCTTATCTGCCAGGATGGAAAGCGACGGCACGCGTGACTGGCCTGGGATCACGGTTTTGGCCATGGTGAAATGGATAGGCGAGTGCTGATCGATAGAATTACGAGCACCATAGTGGCTGCCTCCCGCTGCACCAGCGGTATCCTTGGTCATGGTTTTGATGGGGGCGGTGGGTGGGGGATGGGCAGAAGTGATGGCAGCGAAGGCCACAACAACTGTGATGATGGTGGACTTGACGGGCGCCATACTCGCAGACTGAGGAACGACAAATTGTCAAGAAGTGGAGCCGCAAATTATTTGAAGTCTGGATGAATAATTAAGAAGAATAATGAACGTCCGGTACTGAACCCCAAAAGAGAAGGTGAAGCAATTGAGAGACGGAAACACGGCGGACTGGATGTGGAAGAGAGTGAAGACGGGAGAAAGTGAAGAGTGGGAGGGGGAGGAGAGATGTGCTGGTACTTATGGGCAGTCAAGAAACCTCAGTCGACGTGGTGCACCTGCTTTTCTCGAGCAGTATGTCACTCCTTCCTCAAGACATTGTCCAGTCCAACCTAGACCGTTCAGAGAACAGGAGAAAGAGCAATAGGACCATTGACGCAACAAGGCAAGTACTTACATTGCAACTTAAGAGGGAAGGAAAGCCCCTGAGAGAGACCAGTACAACACATTAGGAAGCCACGCTCTTGCGACAGCATGAGCCTTCCAATGCGAATGAATGGCCGGCACAACTCTGCAGTGGTGCTGTCGAACATTGATCTCAGCGATCATATTTCGAGAAAACGGGGGGAAATCTTGAACATATGTTGCTTCATCGTGGAAAAAGGTCTATGAATTTTTATCAGTATGACCTCAAGTCCGCTGGGCTTTACGCGGAACGAGAGCTTGATTTTGTCATCGACGGCTGCCTACCTAAGGGCCTACATTATGCTGGAGTATCTTCACCTTCTCAAACGTTCCCGCTGGAGTCAGTATCTAGAATGCAGCAAGAACGAGGCCGATACAGATTCGCATCTGCCCCGGTGTAGCAGTGGATGCTCAAATCGATCGTGATTGGTTGTCAAGGAGAAAATGTATCTCCACTTTCCAGATTAGGCAGTATTAGGTGCCTTGGAGCCTGGCGTCGCCTTTGACATCGCTGCCAAGCATCTCTGAAGCCATAACTCTCCAGATAAGGGGTTTATCGAGAGGCGCCCTGTAGTTGACAGCAAGGGCCACCGATGCTTCGTGCACCACCAGGTCTCGGTCAACCTCGTCAATTTCATCTGCAGGGCTAATCTCGTTCGGAGCTTGCGTTTTCTCCCAAGCACTATTACATACATTCAAAACAAGAGAACAAAGCCCTTGCTCCCTCGCCGACTTGAACTGGGATATATCGGCAGAAGAACATCATACAGCTAACGGTCATGACGCTTCCCTCACAACCTCACTACTCAGACAATGTCTCTGCCTTCCCCATGCAAGGTGGTTGTGCCTGTGGCCAGATTAGATATCGTATCAATCTAGAGCCCCTCGTTGTCCATTGCTGCCACTGCACCTCTTGCCAGCGGGAGACCGGGACAGCATTTGCAGTCAACCTTGTAATCGAGTCGTCAAAAGTGACGCTCTTGCCGCCCGCCGATGCGTTCATTCCAGCATCACCCGACCATCCGGATGTCTTCCTGCCCGCAAATCCACCGCTGGTGCCGACACCAAAGCCCCAGGATGTTGCTGCCGGAGTTGTCCAACCTGAGTTCATCCGTACACCGTCAGAGTCCGGCAGGGGTCAGGTGATTGCTCGTTGTCCGGCTTGTCGTGTCGCCATATGGAGCGAATACAGCGCTGGTCATCTGGTCAAGTACATTCGCGTGGGAACATTGGATCGTGCATGGCTCGTAGCGCCGGACTTGCACATCTTTACAAGGAGCCGACGCACATTCATCAGCATCGAAGACGAAAAACCGCAGTTCGAAGAGTATTACGATCGCGAGCAGTTTTGGCGTCAAGGAAGCTTGCAACGCTATTCAGCGCTGCTGCCGGAAATCACCAAATATCGGGAGAGTTTGGGGGGGTAATAGTAAGTGAGATAATAGAAGTAAGTACTTCACATTGCGGAAGGTAGTCAAAGATCACTGCAAAAGAGAAGACGGGAAGCAAGGGATTCAATATAAAGCATCAATTGATGACGAGATTTGCTGCATACCTGCAACCTACCTGTGTTTCATTTCAAGCGTGACAAGTTTGCCTTGCAATTCCTCCATATAATTCTCAAAGAGAGATCTCACCCTTTATAGCTGTATAATTAAATCAGTTACAGGGGTTGCCCACAAAATTCTAAGCGTTCTATGCGGACCCTACATTCAAGTGCGTTTGGTGAACACAACGTTTAGCTTGCCCGGTTTGACAACTAACTGATTCCTGGCTTTCCTAAAAATATCGTTGCCGTCCTCGCCAGGGGCGAATTCAAAATCATACGACCACAGTGTGTTTGCGATGAGAAGCCGGATCAGCATCAATGCCAGACGCTTTCCAACACAGCTGAATGGCCCTGGAAGTATGTCGTTAGCATCATATATACCATTCGACGTCAGTGTGTCAAGGCATACCTTGGAGGAAGGGGAAGAACGCTCTCTTGTCAAGAACAAGTTCAGGCCTGGTGGTCCAGCGTTCGGGAATGAATTTCTCCGGCTCAACAAAGTATTTTTCGCCTTCAAGTGTAATGTTAGCCATGATTTAAAAGCTCTCGACACCACTTCTAGGATAACGAAAGTCATACTCAAACTGAACGCGTATATGGGCGTGAAGATCTTGACATTTCCAGGAATGAACACCCCGTCAACTTCGATCCCTTCGGGTGGAGTGTTCCTTGGTGCATTTGAGCCCCCTGGACTGACGATCCTCATGCTTTCATTTATGACTGCATCTAGATACTCGAGTGTCGCTAGATCCGAGTCTTTGAATTGGCCAGGTATGGTCTTCCCATACACCTCAGCAAGACTCTTGTACAACTTCTCCCTGACAGCCGCGTGCTTGGCGATGTGGTAGAATAGATATCCGATCGCTGATCCCATAGTCGGTCTGGAATTGATCAGTCCAGCCGTGTCTTTACATGAGGTATGGTTGCTTACGCTCCGCCAATGAGGATGGCCTGCGAGTCCGAGTGGAGGACATTACGGTCAAAGAATGCTTTTGGCTTTGCCGATTTAAGATCTTCGAGAAAATATTTGACCATGTCTTCAAGGCCTTCCTCGCTACGCTATGACAGGCATATGTAAGCTTATTCTCCACAAAGGCTTTGGTCATTCTAACCTTGTCGCGCTCATCAATCATGCGAACTGCAATATCCTCGAACTGGATCTGCTCCTTTCCGAGTCCAAGGTCTGCTGTCAGTGGGAGAGGCCAGTCCAGGTGGCCTAGTGTTCCGATGGTCTTGAACAAGGTCTCAATCAATGAAAGCATTGGAAGGTCCCTACCAGTCCTAACAGAACCAAAATTGGTCGAGTATGCAACCTTGCCAATGTTGTCGAAAGGGATCAGAACAGCAAAAAGAGACGTGTTTATGGGAGCCCCTCCGTAAGATTCGATTTTGTCTAACCAGTCTTTCACTGTGTCTCTAGTGTACGCCTCGTACGTTTCCAGGGCTTTCTAATGCGTTAGTCTCGAGGAAATAACTAGACTGGACTGGTGTGAGTGATGGTAACACACACCTTTGTTATTCAAAGCCTTGTCCCAGACTTGCCTTCGCCATCTATGAGGCTCCTTATCCCTGATGGAGTCGAGGTTCTCGGCACCTTTGTACTGGAAATAATCGTACATTGTTCGATGCTTCGTGCATTTGGACCTTATTCCGTGCTACGGCATTTGACTCAGCAATAGCCTTATGAGGAGGGTAAAAGGCAGAAAGGCCGCAATAAGGACGTCTCATGAGTGTCTATCCAGAATTGGTCTGGCGCTTGCAGTCCTTGCTCGAAACTTGTCTATCACAGGTAAAACACGAACTCAAGGAGTTACTTACGACTTTCTCAATAGCATCAATATTGAATAAGATCAATTCATTTGGGCCTATCTTACGTCAACACCAAAGAGCTAGTATAGGAGTGGCAGATTGGCATACCACTACGAACTATGTCACCATATTCCTTGACAAGCTGAAGATCTGTACCCTGGATGTTAGAGTCTGTTTTCAACACCTATTGGAAGACAAAAGAGGTCTAGGGAATTGTCTGCTAGAGCTCTTGTCCCAAGTCGAACGGGCAGTGGCGGAAGTCCAAGACTTAGAAATTGCTTACGTTTCTCATGCATCTTGCCACTTCCAGACATGCATGGACCACTGTAGAACTTGGTGATTTTCGCGGCGAGGGGACCCGGAAAATGACGGAGGCGATGGAAGAAAAGTCGGTAAATGATCATGCTTGTGAAAAGGCTGCCAAGGTACGACGCTGAGATGGCCGCAGTATATAAGAATCCAGTGAAAGCGCCATAGAAAGAGATTTGCCTAAGCAAGATAGCAACATATGACCCGATGTGAAGTCCTAATATTCGAGTAACGTACGGATCATGGTGTCCATGAGCCCAGTACAAGACGTGAGAGGTTGCACCCACTGCGCCAGCTGCGAGACACGAAGCCTCCAACCCTACGTTCGACATTCTCGATTCCAATTTATTGCTCGAAATGCGGGCATCAGTCCAGTGAGGGAGGGCTGACTGTACGTTATTGTGGTGAGCTCCTTAAGGGGACTTTGCTTTCGACAATATTCTACCAAGGCTTCTTGAGTCCCATCGGCACCGTTATATACTCCACCGAGAAGAGGGACCACCTTTGGGGGCAATTCGCATCGAGCTTGCAGGCTATATAAAATAGCAATGGCAGTATTCCCCATAATGGCTCAACGCTTCCTTACCCATGATATTTTGAGCATGGGGCGGAAAACCTCCAATATGACCACCCACAAAATGATCCTTGCTATCCGGCATCAAGTCCGGTAGGCCTGCAAAGTCTAAGTGATCGTGCATCTCCGGGATTCTAGCCTGGGGTAAGACATGTAGCAATGGTTGACAACAAGTGGGATCAATACGCTTACATTGCCTTAGCTACGTAAAGGACCTTGAAGTGGTGTCAACCCAGCGGGCAACAGACCAATCAGATCTTCCTCCTTCTGAAGCATCCATGAGCGTAACAATTTGACAAATCACATTTGGCTGCCAGAAGGCATCTCGTAGCAAAGACACGCCAAATGGGTAAGCTCCGCGGTTCACTACTGGCGGCAAGTATGCCGCAAGCGGAAACTCGCAGTCTGACATAAGAAACACCACGAATTCCGGGGGAAACGTCTGGTGAATAGTCTGGCTAGATGAAAAGACGAACCAGATGTATTACCGACTAGCATGGAAGCTCGAGAAAGTGCCGGGGTTTGACATTTAAGAGCGTGGAATTCTTGCAAGTCATGGATGATCAGAAAGCACCAAGCAGATCTTACCTCCAATGAGCTTGTCAGATTACCTGTGATAAGCGACAGCTTTATGCACCGATGCCACGACTCTTCTCGTAATATCCAACATATGCAACCACGGCATATCCCAACGGGGAAGACAAGAGAGATTAGATTGGCTGGAAGGAGTATGAGCGGCACGAATCCCAAGTTTGCTTTTGACCTGTCTGCTTATTTTCTACTGTTCACAAGTCGAGCTAGGAGGCTCCAGATATAATATTGTAGCACGCCCAAAAAGAGTTAGATAAACCGAAAGTGTTCATATGTCTCATGTCGATGTATATATAGTACATGTGTATACAAGGCTTGTTTACTCCAAACCCATTTTACCAAAATGGCATCGATCCTTCCCACATTCAAGCCTGCCAGGCCCATTGAATATCGCAGACTGGAAAAGAAAGCGCATTAAATCAGAATCCCCATGGGAACCCCCACTGACTGTTCAATTCCATCCAGAGCCGATAACGCCTGAAAATGTGACTTTGTGTGCAGAAATTGACCCCTTATGATGACCATGCTGAAAGACTGGCCAGGAAAGCAATCGAGAAATAAATCGCTATGAGCGCAAGTACTCCAATGTATGGCAAATCAGTTATGTTCGGTTTCGAGATGTAGGTGGAACAACCAAGAAAGTTGTCCCGTGAGAGATGTATTGAGGCATGGTTTACCCTAGACGAGGAAAAGTACCGTCCTTATGCCGGTGATGTGAGATATCCTGTTGTGAGATGAGCCTGAGAAACCACAGATCCAATCTGGCCTGATTTGTGAGCCATCGCGAGATTTCTAATTCGTTTTCACCGTAAGGTACGATCCAGCTAATAGAGTCTTTCGCGCTGCTATTCCGGCTTGCGGCCCCCTAGGCCAATCGTCGAAGACCATCGACGCCAAGACTAGGCACTTCCACATCCTTCAGCCCAAGAATGCCTTCTTCGCGTCGCCTGTCGACGAAGGAGTTACATTCGTTCACCACAAGGCTCCATTCGGCCAGTGCCCGCCCGGTATACACCGCCCGGTCTCTGAAACTGCCAAGGGGCTCCGTCGGTTGCATGATCTGTCTTTCAGTCTCGCCGCTCCGTTCCGGGGCTGCCGATCCAAGGTCATCGGAGCGAAAACGGTTGCCGTCTGGGCTAGAAGTTATCGGACTGTCACGAAGTGATCCTTGGCTTGCAACTCGTGTGTTGACGGTTGGACGCGAGAGTGTTCCATTCCCACTCGGTGACACCTTTGATTCTTTATCTGTCGATGACGCGTTGCGCGCTTCTGCAACAAGTCCCACCTGGAGGAGGCCGGAAAACCGTCGTTCTGGAGGCGGCAATCCTGGAGCAGGTGGTGGTGGACTTTCGCTTCGCCGACCTGTTGACACCGATCGTGCGCTGACTCTTGCTTGTGCTGGGGCAGGGAGTCGTGGCCGAGTTAATATCCGCTCTCGTGGAAGGATTGGCATGATCCCACCATTTCCACCCTGACTTTGTTGCCATTGCACATTGTTGAGGGTGAATTTGAAGATGAACTGTGCTGCGTCATATACAGGAGAAGAGCCAGTCGAAGAGGCATCGGATTCCGAACTTGATTGATTGGCCTGAGTGCCTGATTTCGGTGGAGGTGGCGGCGCTACAGAACGGGATGCTGCAGTCTCGCGCCGTGCTGCTTCGAGCTCCTCGTCCATGGTACGTCTTACTCCCCCATGAATAGGAGTGGCTCCAAGAGTCGTTGCAGATGTGAAGCTCAGCACCTTGCCAAGCAGTGTCCACTTCTTCTTGTAGGACGTATCCGTCTTTCCACCGCTCCCGGACGAACTACCATTGTTGTCTCCAGACATGGTTGCGCGATAGTCTGCACTGACCTCGGGGTTGGAAAAAGAGCTTGTGAACGAATCGAAACCCATCAACAGTCCAGTCTGAGGAGTTCCGACTTCGCACCGGATGATCATGAATCGTTTGCCTGGCTGAGGAAGTGAAGGTGCGGTCGAAGGCGGCAGTTTTCGTTGCAAATCGGCTTGTTGCTTCAGCCATAGGTAGTGAGACCAGACTTTCTTAAGACGTTCAGATACGAGTGCAAAGAGTTTTCTATACGAAGCAATGTTAGCGGTATGGCCAAAGATCTTGGGAGGCACCGATGAATGGAGGAATTTAAGATCACTCACGTATCAGCGCCGTTAGCGCTGCCCTCATCGCGGCAAATTCTCCAGCACAGAAGTCGCATAAAGTAAGCCCGCACCATCGGTGTATGATTATTAAAGAACCTGTCAAACAATTCCTCCTCCAGTAGCCAGCCGTTGCAAATCTGCTCTTTTCGAGCTGGGTCGGCGACGAGAATGTCCCATGTAGAGAAAAGGAATGAAAGCATCCGTATCTCGGACATTGTGCAGCTGGAAGACAATATACGCTTACAGACATCTATCCAGAAGGGCCAATCCACGTGATCTCTGGCCATTTCGGGCTTTTGATTTCTTGTGTCAGGGTCTGTATAACCTGCATATGCGTCGAATACCGTAAGTGTTTCCTGGAGGAAGTCAACAAGCATGAATACCGGGGCCTGCTTGAAGGTTGGTGTCTTCTTCGTAGCCGCCTTGAGGATAGCCATGAATGCGTCTGCAAATGTGTCCCGAGCACTCGAAGCAACCCCTCCAATCGAGTTCTCAGCAAGTATATCTTTGAGCAAGATGATCATCCGGTTCTCTTCCATGCCACGCAGTAAGTTGTTGGGAAGAAGCCGAGGCAGCGCAGTCACCATGGCATCTGCTCCGTGCAACGCGTCCAGTACGGGGGGAGGGCCGAGCATCGAGTCAAATTGAGCCTGTCGATGGTGGATAGTTGTGTCCAGAATTCCAAGCAGCTGAGCATGGATCAGAAGGAAGGCGGGAGCGCGCGCTTTCTCTACCAAAGGTAGGCCAACGGGCATGAAATCCTCAGCAAGAACGTAATAGTACTTGCAAAATATGAAGAAGAGATCGGTATCCTCGCCGCGCCATCTGGGAACCCAAGGACCATACCACGGGATCTTTGCAGCTACCAGGGAAAGCTTTGTCACAAGACGCAGATTGTCAGTCATTCGCTTGACCGAGGACCATCCGAGCTTGTGCAAGTTAGGCGGGAAAAGAGCCACAATATCCTCACTTTCTCCTTTACTCCTTCGAGGCAAGCCAAGTTCGTCCGCCACTCGCCGCAGCTGGTCTGCCGTCATACCCCAAAGGCGCACTAGGACATCGGCCACACCAGGGACGAAGAAGAAAGCATATGCGCAGGCCTTGCCACAGAAATTGACCAACGATGTTGGCGCGTGTCTGCTCGACATCTTCTCCACAACAATGGCCATCTGGGTCAGGAGATTGCTAACGAACATGGTCCTGACATTATGCTCCGCAGACTCGGCAAGTAGTGCAGAGCTGTCCTGGTCGAGATCGCTGTCGGCACGAGCCCGAACTCGCTCGTGCGGTGATCGTTCCGCCAAGGGTCGGAAATGGTTTGTGCAGAGGCGCCACTCTGGTCGCACCATGATGTGGATGACAGCCTCGAGCAGGCCAGGTCTATCAACTCCTGCAACCGGTTGCAGGTTGACTGCAGGGGTCGGAGCTGATGAAGACACTCTTTGACCCGAGCCATCCAGCATCTCGAGGAGACCGTTCCACCACTTGTTCAGAATCGCGGCTCGACGTTCAACGTCTTCTGATGAGAGTAGGGACGCATCTTTGTTGGAAGGATGCTCCGCATAGTTGCGAAGGAACGGCACAAGCGTCTGCCGCGCCACGATCATACGCTGGGCGGTCGTCGTCTTTGTGGTGAACATGGCGTACTCCGAGTCAAGCTTTCGAAAGGCCGCCCAAAGGGGGTCTCGAGAGCTTGGATGCGGCATGCTGTCGACAGTGTTCTGGGTGATATCTGTTAGGTTGGTGCTGGTATTGCTACTCTCCGTCGTCGACGAAGCTCCCGTCTGTGAGGAGAGCCGTCGGTTCGACGTGTCGGTGTTTGCGGCGGGATCCAAGGCTGAGGCGGTTGCTGACGAGGCTGAGTCGGGGAGAGAAAGGTCAGAAGAAGATGGTGCTGAAACTCCAATGGCGGGTGTGGAAGCACTTGCTTCAATCAGCACGCTCTGCGGCCTTTGTTTAATTTTTGTTGTCAGATAGGCACCTGCCCGGCTGAAGGCCTTGGATGTGCTCCTGAGTGAGTCGGCGGAGCGATTGGCTTCACCATCTATCAGGGTGGACATTGGCCGCCTCCGGGAGAACCTGCCCGGAGAGTTCACAGAGCCATTGCTGTCAGATCTAGTCCTGCCAGGGCTGCTTGCCGGCAGCTCTTCGGTCTTTGTTTCCTTTCCCTTCTTCGGCGAGGGAGATCGAGAGCCGGAGCTCCATGTTCGCTTGGCGAAATCGGCAAAGGAGGAGGATCGGTCTCTGGCGGACAGCAATCTATCGGCAGCGTCCTCGGATGCGCCGGTCTCGTCCCTATCGTCCCCCTTTGAGGGTTTCAAATCACCCCGGAGCAGTCCTCTCACGTTCGGTGTGGACTTTGAGGTCGGGAGCCATGAGCGTGGCCTGTCTCTGAAGGATCTGGACCGGCTGAGCTTGTCAGCCTTTGGCTCGGCCATAGACGTCGTCTCGGTCGGCGCCGGGGCTTTCGGCTTGTCATCCGTCGTCACTTTTACTCGGGGCCCTTTGCTGTCGAAGCGCAGATGGCTGTCGAGGTCGAGGTCGGCGCCGGAGCCAAAGTCAAAGTCGAATGAGGGAACATCGAAGGCAGGGAGACTCGGCAGGCTCTTGAGGCTGAGGGTACGGCCAGGATCGTCGTGTGCAGCGGCGGCGGTGGTGTTAGTGGAGGAGCGAGGAGAGCTGACACTTGGCGGGGGCTTTGTCAGCGATGACTGCTGCTGCAACGCCAGCAGGTCAGGCATGGAACGGCTGCTCTGGACGCCCGCAGCGAGCATGGTGAGGGTTGGACCACTCATGACATGGCCGATGTGATATGTGCCAGCTGCAACAGCGCAACACAACACAAACACAACTCAATCCGGCACAGCCAGCCAATTCAGTAGCCCGCAGCTGAATGCGGATCGAGACAGCAACCAGCTGTGCGCTTTTTTCCACTTGAGCGGGCCGCAGCGCTGGACAGGCAGACAGGCAGACAACCAGCCAAAGAAGCGGGACGACGGGGGTTGGATGGACTCCGAAGAAGGTCTGGTGCGGACGCAGGGGTCTCTGGCGTTATTGATTCCCTGCCGACAAGGCCGCTCGCTACCTACCAGACAACAGGTGCCACTGCTCGCATCGCTTTCCCGAGAATAGGAGAGACCGAAGATAGAGAGGAGTGAGCCAGATCGCAACCTGCGCTCTCCTCTCGCCCTAACTACAGAGTGAGTGCAGGCTGCCAATTGACGTCTGAAAGACGTTGACAAGGCTTATGAAGAGGTCGCAGTGCAGACAGAAAGAGCAGCGCTTCTTGGTCGGCGTCTGAGCGAGCAATTGGCGCTGGGGTTCAAAGGAGCTTCTCGTGTTTCAAGATGTTGAGTACGGCTGGCAGGCGAAAGGTCGTGAATCCATCCATTGTCAAAAGTTGGAGGAGGGTTCGTTCGATGGGAAGGCCCGTCCTTTACAGCAGCGTCCCCAGATCCACGCCCAGGACCAGGAACAGGGGGTTGAAGTCACATTACGGCAAGGGCTCATGTAGTTCGTAGATTAACTGGGCTGACTGGGGATCGTTATATTGCCTCTCCACACTGTTGGTAATGTCATGACCCAGGCTTGTATGATGTAGATTATACGTGTATATATGTATGTATGAACAAGCTGTACAGGCTCCAGACCAGCAATTGGCTTGCTTTGTTCCATTCAACATCATATGCCGGCCATATTCAGACATGAGTGACGTCGGCACAGCTCAAGCATGCGCCCTCGTGGTCTATATGACATATCCCAACAAACCTACTTTAAGGTACCTACCTACCTACCTACATAGATACCTAGGAGAGTTATCGGAGAAGGGGAACGAGAACCAAGGCAAGGCGTGGTAGGGTAATTTGACAGGTATTGGAATTAGCAGTGCGATCAAGACCTCCTCCATTGTTCCCGATCTGGAACGGTAAGCATGCCGTTTGACGGGACTGAAAAGAACTCTTCAAAGCATACTTTGTGTTGCCACATTACAAAAGTTCAGGGTCCTCCCCCAGGGCTTTTGAGAAAAGGGGACTATTTTCTTTTTTGCGTTCAGCTTTTCTTTTTGCCAGAACGGCGCTAGAATGCCCGTTTGAGCCATGTCTTGCCCCCGACCCGCGCCGCTCAGCGCCTTTCCGGTCACTGTTAGCCGTGAGACAATGGCACTGGGCACCTAATAAATGAGGAACGTGGCTGCTTGTCAAGGCCACGGGTCGGACGGGATTGCATCAGACTAAGGCGCTCTAATAGTCCCTAACGCTGCCGCCGCGTGCTAGCCAGGACACTACCCAGGTAATATGCCATTAGATTGTGAGGCCAAGACCTCGAGTCTTTCAGCTGAAGTTTGACACGGCTATGCATGGCATGGTAAAGTGTGTACTGTACAGTCTGTACCCAGGGAGACCGTCAAAATTATGCCGTCCACTTCAAGTAACTGCAGCCTGTACAAACAAAGTTGGCAGACAAGGTGCCTTGTCTGCCTGGTACTGGTACAGGTACAGGTAAGAACGTATTGTACATGCGTAAACAGGTAAGCTCAGGAATACCCGAGGCCCTGCGAAACCGCGTGGATGTTTCTGTTGCTTAGCATCATGAGCATGGTAGCGACATCTACACTAATGTGAGTCCTACAGTAGGAGCTGGGAGGGGCTGACACAGGCAAAGTGGGATGTGCACGTCCGAGCCCGTAGGTCCTCAGCTCACGACAACAGCGCATCCCTTACTACCTTATGAGGATGCGCGACTAAATGTGGTTCGCTATTGCTGATCAAACTTCCGGTGAGGTACTCAAGGTACTGTACTGCACGGCGCAAAGGGAACATACACAGAAAAGTGAAGTGAACCCGAACCAGAGTCAGAACCCGCCGGAGAGCATGCACGCCGATGTAATTCTGCTACCACACTTTTACCTATGTATTTCACAGGGTTCTTGTCGTACTACCGGTACCTACATGCAGGTAGATTGTTATAATCCCCTGGATCTGAAAGCTGCCCATCCCCTTGCTGCAGACTGCGCCTGTTCTACATGTACATTGGGGTCCAGGTGCCAAAACGATGTCACTTGTACACACTGATTCTCAATATCGGCGAATGATTGCCTCGCCGCATTGGATGATGAGCTTCACGGCATCAGTTCATCCTACTTGGAGCAAACGCAGTAGAGCATGTGAATGTGGCCCGGAGTCAAGTGTCGACTAATCAAGATCCATGTGAAATGCCTAGGACTCCAAGCAGCGATAGAAGACAGCTGTCGATTCTGAGGTTTGGATTTGTATGTGATGCAGACTGGACTGGACATCTCGCGACTGTGACTGACATCTCCAACCATCGGATGTGGGTGGGGATGTGGTAGGACAACGGTTGCTTGTCGCCGGTGACTCTGCCTTCTGACTCTGATCGCATCGCGGGGTCTGTTCCTCCATCTTACAGCGTCAACGAACTCGAGTACGTGGTGGCGCCAAAGCCACCTCCAATCACCGTCAATACAGCTCCAAGTCAGTTCACATCCCGACAATTCTACAACGCGTCCATAGCAGATCACCGTTCCCTCCAGATCCGCCGAGGATGCAACGCGCAGGCGGCCAAAAAAGCTTATGACCACGTACCCTACGACTTTTTTTCACGACGAACCCGGGCTAGACATTCGAAGATTGACCAATGTGCTAGGTGCATAGGCATCATGTATCTGAAGGGACGCATAATCGTAACTCACTGTTGCTGCGCCGAGGGAAAAGACAAGACCTCCCATCCAGTTACGTAGTTCACGACCACGTGGAAGACTATCGCCATGAGTTGCGTCGTCTCGATGTCGTCGTCAATTGTTGAGCCTAGAGCTGCAGACTCTAGCGCAGTATAGGACAGGCTGCTTGTCCTAGCCGCGCTGTATAGGCCTAGGTAGGACTCTGTCATCACCTAATACAACCTCGACCAGGAGGGTATTCAACGTCCCTCTGCCTACGACACGGCTGTCGCACCCGCAGTTCTGCAGAGAGCCTGACTCCATATGCGGCTCAGATTCGTGCGTCAACGCCAGGCATGCAGGACCAATTCCCTCCTCGATAAGGATAGGAAGCATCTCTTGCACGGCAAGCACCACACAGTCACCAGCCCTGCCTTAAGGACCATCCACACAGTAATGAGTCATGCCATGTTGTATAACATACCGTGGCAACATGTTGGTCGAGGCAACGTGCACCAAGGCTCGATCTCTCATGACAAAATGTCTATAAGTACATTCAAAATCTCCCCCGAGAGATACCATCAATCTTTAGCCGTTTATTATCGCGCTCGTCTGGCGACATTCACCTTTGAGATCCTCTCAAAGAGAGAGGGGCCTCCCGAAGAGAAATTATCGTGTCTCGAGGCAACATATTCCAGCATTAGACATGTGATTGAACTCATCGTCGACGCTATCACTCTCACTATTTCTCGAATTGTAGGCTCGATAAAGACGAACCACACTCTTTCAAAGGGTACTTCTACCAACGGAATCAACACCTCATCTACATTCTCCCCTGAAATCGCTATTTACAATGAAAAGACGCCGATTTCGTATGCAATCCCAAAAAATCTCGCTCAAGTGGTGATTGAAGAATGCTATATAGCGGATCGGCTACCCACCTACCTCCCAGCGTTGCATACATAAGGTTGGGAAAAGTCCGAATATCCCATGAGTCTGGTGATAGGTCCTCGATCAGTTACCCATCGAAGTAATTCGCCGATTCTCGTGGATCATACCATTTTTACTACACCAATGGCGTTTTCGGGCTAGATGAGGCTGGGCCATCCCCTTTCGTGTAATAGAGTTGCTAGGGACAATCACGCTCATGAGGTATTTGGTAGGAGATCGGGTTCTGGTATGAGACCATCCTGCGGATACTTTTATACTCCAAAAGGGCTACTAGCTATGACAGGCCTTGGGCTTTGAGAGTTTCGCGGGCCCCCTTGTCTATATCTAATAGAAAGGGAACTGCTCGCCAAAAGCTCAAAGCCCAAGGACTGCGCCGGTGGGCTCGAATATGGGGAGTTGATACTATCACAGTGGGCTAGGATAGTCAGAATTACAACTGAAATATGACGATTCGTTGCATGTGCTTTTTTTACTCATATTTGCAACCCGGCAATAGTAATTCATTTCTTGCTCGAGGATAGAACCATGTCTAAATATCTATGCCGAATGACAGTGTCTCTGGAAACAATCATGCCAAAGCCACCACTTCCAATCGACTTCCTCATGCGCCTCATCTTGTGATTGCAAGAAACTTGCCATATCCTTGAAGTTCTATGCCTCTTACTCGTTTACACTTCAGTGGTTCATGGCGCTTCAGTCCTAACGAGCCCCAGTTTCCTAATTCAGCGTGAGCTGGCTTATAAATCGAGGGATGACAAATGAAGGAGCACAATGTCTCTCCAATGCTTGAAAACAACAACACTACCTTTGTTAGATGCATGACGACAAGTACACGGAACATTGCGACCACGCTATGGATTTACCTGCATATGAGTTTATTTCACACACAGGCACTTGCAATGCCCGCGATACTGGAGTCATGCACTTGACTCGTTCCGGTAATTCACTCGGGGGTTGATGTAAAGAGAGTAGAGCCTCGTTCATGATAAATAGGGGGTAACATGTCGAGATATTGTGTGAGAAATCAGCCCAAGGAGCATTGAGGGACAATTCGGCTGAACCATATTCTCATCATGGCCACACTTTTACCAGAGAAACATATCGCAGTTGCAACTCCTGCGCCTCGGGCACCGCTTGTTCTGCTTGAGGTGTCCACCATTCCGCCCATAGATGGAGAAATCACTGTGCATGTGCAATGGGCCGCTTCTACTCCCCTGCATCTTCATCAAGCGGATGGTGGCCTACTCGTCAAACACCCCTACATCATGGGTGGTGATTTTGCCGGTACTGTGGTCGCAGTGGGACCTCCCTCCCGGAACCAAAGTGCCTCCGAAGAGATCGAGGTTGGCGATGCCGTCTTTGGCTTTGCATTTGCAGAGCCACGCCAGGAGTCTCATCAGACATACATAACCGTGCCGTTATACTTGCTGGGGAAGATTCCTCCAAATCTCTCCATGCAGGAAGCTGTCACAGTCCCCGCCAATCTAGTCACAGCTTTTCATACCATCACTCACGATCTTGGACTACCGCTCCCATGGCCCATCCCTGAGACTTGGGCACCACCGGAGTCAGTGCGAAACGCAGCTGTGGTGATATGGGGTGCGGGAAGCAGTGTGGGAAGCTACTCAGTGCAAGTGCTTCGGCACTGGGGCTATAGGAATATCGTAGCCGTTGCCTCGACCAGCCATCATCCGCGCCTTCGTGAGCTGGGCGCAGCGGAGTGCTTTGACTATCGACACGACAATGTTGTTCAGAGGCTTAAACGACATGTGTCTGAAACACAGGGGCTCCATGTACCGTTCATCATAGATTGCATAGGGTCGCTAGAAGGCACACTCCGGCCACTCACTGGCCTCGCAGAGCAAGGGACGAGGATAGCAGTCATGCTTCCCGTGATCATGAAGCACGCGAGCAAAACTGACGAGCCGATCTACGAAATGGACGTGACAAAATGTCTTCCGACGGAGTGGAAAGATGGCGTGGAACTGCGTGGGACGAGAACCCATTTCTACTCCGATGTAAGTTTGGTCAGCACTCACAAGATAGATATTATGGTAGGAACTAACCCCCTGGAAGAACGAGTTCTTCAAATTTCATCTTCAACCAGAGATCATACCAAAGTTACTTGCAGACGGCGTGATCCAACCAAATAAACAGAAGATCATCGATGGCCCATCGCTTTTGGAGCGTGCGGAACAAGCGCTGGGCCTCCTACGGGATAGGGCTCCCAGTGCGGAGAAACTTGTCTGGAGAGTCGCTGAATAAGATTGCTGTGAACATATGCCACGATGGTGATATCAATATTAACAAAGCTCCATTGCACCGGTCAAAAAAGATCGTTTCGTTGTCACCATATCAATGCATCGTATATACGTAATTAACCACGAGCCCCCCACGATTTATTGGCCATCTTCGAACTCATACCTCATGACTCAACCCCGAAAGCCCCAGCGCCCAGAGAAGCCCACAGCAGATAAATACATGTAGATATACCCAGTCGCGACCCAAGACAGTAGCCTCTGTGTTGTAGTCGACCTCGTCCTTATACCTGAATTGGTTCGCCAATACTTTGGCCGACAACCTCATTGATCCTGTCAGCGTCTGAGAATGTTTCTCCTTTCTTCTCGAGGCGGGCTCTAAACTCCCTCATCAACGTCAAGTGTAATCCGGGCAAGCTGTCAACCATCCAAGATGTGTCGCTGTCGTCCAAGCTCGTCGCTTCGTATGCTCCATCTTCATCGTGGTATATGAAGTGCTGCGCGCATTCCCACTCTCGAATATCATCCACACCATTTAGAATGTAGTCCTGCACACGATTGGTGATTTCAATCGGACCTCGTACAAAGCCCCATAGGCTGTAAGAACCGTGTCGCAGGATCATCTCCTGGAATGAGATAACTTTATCCCAGCCGTCTGGTTCGGTTTCGAGCTTCGGGCCTTGATAACGAGCGTACCCCCTTCCGGCCATCGTTGTCAACGCCAACAAGAATGCGAGATCACGGGTGGGTAGGCAACGAATGATTCTGATCTGTTGAAATCTTATCTTCGCCATGATCTTGGTGTTGCGGAACCTCTTGCCGTTGGCCTCTGCACCCTCGAGCATCTTGGGATAATGCGCCACAGTGTCTGCCAGGAGATCTGTGATGTATAGAGCTCGCTTGACCCCCTGCTTGAACTTGTCCATCGCCGCAGCTGTGATGCGAAGTGATTCAGGCCTCCAGGTGCACAAGAAGGTACATGTTGTCAGGATAGAATTGATGCGATGCTCCCGAAGCTCGAAGTCCCGAACGACCGCAAAAGACCAAGACTCTATCAACAAGCGATCTGGTCCGTCCGAGGACAGCACTGGCCCCAAAGGTGGAAGAAGAAATCCAGACAAGAGCCTCCCTCTAGAGATAGAGTGTTCATACTCGAAGATGATGTTTCGTATTGTCTGTATAGCTGTTAGAACAGAGGCCCGGGGTCTGCCAATTGATTTCAACGACCGCCAGTTGCTTGTCAAGATCAGACGTAAACAGGTAAAGCAAAGCACCTACACTACAGGTTCGAGCTAAATTCATGATGGTCTCAAGGTCAGCCTGCTCTGCGACCTGGAGGAGAATAGGCACGGGAATGACACAAGCCGCCATGTTGAGGGAAACGACCTGTGGTAAGCAATACACAGATTTATGTCTGTCCAAACAGTCAACGAAGTTGCCAAAGCGATAAGAGTGATGAAGCAAAAGACGGAGAGTGAAGGACGGCGGGTGGTCTCTCAAGAACGGTGCTCCTATATATACGTGCACCCTGATGGCCGGATCATGGCCTCGGAGCTCACAGCTATAGTGAAGTCGACGTGTGAGTAGGTAGACAATAGGAAAGACCAATGAACAATAAAAATAAGTGAATTCGCATGAAAGTTGCGATGAAGCAGCTGTGACTGGGGCGATGCTGTAGGGAAGTAGCGACACAAGCCGGGCACATGGCAGCCATTACCACCGTTAATCATGACTCTGAGTACTTGTGCTCACTTCAGACGACAACTGCCACCGGCAACATACCTTTCACGGGTTTCAACACCGCTGCTGAGAGCGCTAGTGCAACAGGCAATTAAGATGCTCTCATGAACCCTCGGGAAGAGCTGCGGTCTCCCGGATGTTGCTTGGTACACACAGATGAAGCACTATATTTAAGCCGGACCTGATCGAGAGTCAAGAGTCAATCTTATATAAAACTCCCGCGACATATCAGACAATTACCATTTTCTTTATTAAAAAAACAAAAATTAAAAAAAAAAAAAAAACAGTTTAACACGCCGGATATTATTTAGATTTAAAATCACAGAGATCAAGCGAAGATGTCTTCCAGACCTGAGGAACCTTTATATACGAATGCGGACACTTGTTTGCTACAAAAGATGGTATTAATACACGTCGCCCACACAAGCCTTATCGTTGGAGGCTTCTTGATGGATAATATTTGTCCACTAGGCCAGATCCCATGGTCATGACAAACTCCTTACGCCATTGATGCAATCCAGGAGCCATCCGACAGCATTAATACAAGAAAACGGTCCACAACCAAGCCCAATACGGCCAAGGTAATCACCTACAATTACTGTCCACCAGCCGTCCGTGTCTGATGGTGGATCGGAATTCCAAAGACCAGCAACTTATTTTCAAAGGTTACTGCCAGACTCTATGAAGCGTTCCTTCATTTCAACACGCTTACCACCCAGCGTTTTAATCTTCTCCACCAGGTCGTGGTTCCTGTCTAGTTCAGCAATATCATCGCTTCCTCCAATACTTTTGCCATTGACCATGATGTTGGGGACAGTCCGTCGGCCGGTCATTTCACCGAGGCGGGTTTGGATCTGAGGGCCCAGCGGATGCTCGTCAAGCTCGACAACATAAGGAGCGGGGTCGATATTGTACTTTTCAAGCAACAGGCCCTTGGCTCGCTTAGAGTATGGACAATATGACTTGGAGAATATGATGACTGAGGTGGTTAAGGTTAGACTAATGTTCACGAGGAGGATGGTGGATATTTTTCGAGGCAACTGACCAGGTGATTTCTTGAGAATGTCGTTCAATGTCACCTCGACTGCATGTTCCTCGTCTGTCTCCTGTGCTTCCACACTGTTGCCTCCTTCATCTTTCTTGCCTTGGCCATCGGCTGAGCTTCCAATTCCTACAATCTTCTCGGGCGCATCCGGTCTGTTTGGAGATTTTGCATTTGCAAGGTCCTTGGCTTTCTGCTCGGCGTCCTTGAGGCGCTGGGCCATCTCGCGGGCAAGTTGTTCATCATCCTCGTCGACGTCGCCATCTCTATCCTTGTCTTGTGTTGTCTGGCCTGCCTTTGTGCCCATCACAGCCTGGTCACCATGGGCCTTGTTTAGCCCATTCACAGTCTTGTAGTAGAAGTCGCCTAGTGTGCGGGTATCGCGTTCTTGTGACTGGCGCAGTCGGGATGTGTACATGAGGGTCATGACGACCAAGGCGAGCACGCCGAAGAACAGGAGCCGGACGCGCCTTGCAGAAGGCATGTTGGGCTGCGGCTCTGGTCGACAAGTATAGCTTGCAAGGTAGGCAAGAATAGTTCGAATGCAATCGATTCCAAGAAGTGATCGCGACCACGTCTGGCTGGGTAGAGGAGCTGCTCAGCTGATCGGGTGCACACAGGGAGGATGTTTTCGCAACAAGATCAGGTGCAGCACCTGCTTCGATCAACGCAGTGAGCGCGTCGGTGTGGTGGAGATGTAGCAGGTAGAGGAAGCAGAGTGAGCATTTCCTCTGCACTCGCTCTTCCAAATGAGGATCAATGTGCCAGAACAGGAGAGGTCACTCCGTGGTTCCAACGGCGTGCGATGGGAGGAGGAAGCGTAGCTGTGGTTTGTAAGGTGGAGTCTGCGAGGGGTTAATGTTGCCCCAAGGGATTGATTGACTGCAGGTGTTAGGTGACTTAGGAGAAGATGACAGCAGTTGGGGATATGAAAACTCGTCTACACCCCTTGTCGTACACCTCAACTGATTACCTAGGCAATTGATTAGAGCACGTGGATGTCAATGGAGATGTCCCGGCGAAGGCACACTTGACATAAATCAATCCATCTTGCTTGCGGGTCAAACGGTCGGCTTGGCCATGGTAAGTATTACCTGAAGCTAATCTATCTAAATAACGTGTCAAGGTACGGCAAAGGTAACCTTGAAATCCGCGAGCTGGGAGTCTCTTGGGTGATTGGCTAGGTGCTTGGGTTAGGTCCTCCCGCCAGGGGCTTGCCTGGTAGGGTCGATTGGTGGATTCAAAGGTTGGCTTGTTCGATAGCACCGTTGCACCAATCTTCCATTACCTTATTATCAAGCTTATGCACGCCAGCACGCGAGAGCCTTGCACATGGCAATCACCACCCGACCGATATCCTCTCCACATCCCGTGCGTGCATCACAGAGTAGACACATAGCGCATGCTCTCGCCTTGGCTACTGTATCTACATGTACTTCAGCAGTTCCCAAAGATAAGTGGCCACCATGTAGTGAGTGACTACCGCTTCAAGAGATAATGCCATACAGGGGAGGAACCTGGTCACCTCCCAACATCGAAATGTGAATGTATCCCTGGGCGAAACCTCCTAGTAGGGGCTTGCTGCTATGCAGGGGCTACTACATGTTGTGCCTGGGTGTGTCATGGAGGACGAATGGGCCAGAACAGGGCTGATGTGTGCGGCTCTTATCTCCTGTACAACGTCCTCCCTCTTTCCTCCAGACCACAATCATATTCCGTCTGGCCATCGAGCCCGGAATTAGGATTATTTCACGATCCAAAGGTATATGGAACAACATGATGCAGACCGGCTTCAGATCACAGACTATTGGTAGCGAGGAAAGTTCTGTTTCTGTTGTGTTCAGTCATATCCTACTTTCTGTTGCCCTTGCTGTACTCTTCCATCTTCCTCATTCTAGCCCGCGCAGATGGAAGATGCTGGATGTGACTCTGTCCCGTCCCGCTAGCTCTGCACATGTATCGCTCGGGAACGACCACAATTCGACGGACTCAAATGCTCGAGAACACGGACATGCTGGACAAAGCCTGACCACTTGAAGAGAACATGCAGTTGTTCGCGCATGATGACCCAAGGTTGGCATTGTGGATCCACGCTGGCTCCCAGTAAAAGAGCCCCAGACCGTTCTTCACCCCTGCCACGATGGACGCTACGTCCTTGATCCACGTGGTCTGGCCAGCGGCAGAGAAGGGGATGCTGCTGGCATCGCTGGGAAAAGCATATTTTGGCGATGGGCACGATGTCGGCCAGTCCGTCTCGGCCACCACAATACCCTTGCCCCAGGTGCTGGCCATATTCGTCAGGCTCGACTTGAGTGACGCCAATGTCGCAGCAGAGTTGTAAAAAGGGTAGTACGAGACGCCCATGATGTCGAAATCTGACGCGGCCAGGGTGCCCGCCGCAAGCACTGTCTTGTAAAAGTACTGTTGGGTACTCCAATTCCAACCGTTGTCGAGGTGGATCATAATCTGAGGCTTCGGATTCAGGGTCGAGTCTTTGATGCCCCATGCGGCTGAATGCAGCAACCTTGCAATGTTGGAGTACGAAGACGTCGACCCCGTGGGGAACAATAGCCCAGCCGTGATCTCATTGCCAATGGAGATGATCGACGGCTGGATGCCATTGCTCTGGAATTGGTTCGAGACGTCGAGTGTATAGTTGTACAGCCTCCATGCGAGATCGTCAATCGCAGTCGGCCATCCGGATGGTATTGACTGGTGGGCGGGATCTGCCCAGGTGTCAGAGAAATGGAGATCCAGATATACCCCAAGCCCAGCGGCCTTTGCCCGCTTCGCAAGCTGAAGGTTGTACGCAAGGTTGTAATTTCCGTCTGACGGATTGACCCAGACTCGCTGCCGGACCGTGTTGACGCCACTCGATGCCAGTATCTTTTCCAGTGCCTGAGTGGTGCCGCTCGCTGTTTTGTACGAGGTCCCGGCCTTCTCTTCTACGATGATGGACGACCAGTCAACGCCACGGTACATCAGGGCTGCCGATGCTGTTGACGCTGCGAAGGCGAGTGTTAAAACCGTTTGGATCAACATAATGTGAGTGGTAGCGATGACGATCTCTCATGCGAACGATGACTGGGCACCCACATCTCGATGCCACCTCTGGGGTCAGTCGCGGATGTAGACATGTTTATAAGAATTTGGCAAACGAGCCTTGAGGAGTCGCTCGGAGACGGACAAATCTCTCATCTCTCTTTCCCCTATCTATGATTGGGGGAAGTGAGGAAGACGATTGACGAGCCCAGGGTCGCAACAGCCGTTGGCGATATTACGGTGCGGGGAAGGGGTTACTCCTGTCGTATCCACGACACCATTTCTGGCTCTCGCCTTGCCAGTAACAGGCCATCACCCTGAAGAGTCTTACCAAAAGGAGGCAACGCCTTCGCAATCCGCGACCGAGGTAGGTTTCACACGATCGCTGGTATCCCCACCAATCAATTTGATACACCAGAGCAGGATCTCGCCAATCGTCCTACCCAAGCTTGGGTGGTTCTACAAAGATTTACCATCCCGTTATCCCGGCAACCCGATTCTACAGCCCAGTAACCTTTCCGGGGAACCCTGGACAAGCTCGGCTCCACCCGGACCGTACGGCCACCTACTCAATCACCATGAACTCTGTGAACAGCAGGTGTCCCGTCTGTACAATATAGCCAGTCTTTCGGTCCGATCAGACCTGCCTCGTCTTTAGATGCCTGCATGGCATCGCCGCATTTGCGTCTTTGGGTATTAGAGCTTGTCCAATTCGGTCATCCGCCCTGTACACCACTCAGCATGTTTCAATACATGGCTACCAGGACTTTCCTACGATTCGCGAGGTAAGACATCCTCTATTCCATCAAGAGCAGAAGCGTAGTGTTGACGTATCTCCAGACCTGTAACCAAGGCGGCATCCATTACTGTCTTTTGAGCACGTAGCAAGCGTGACCCCTTTTTGATAATTCAGTACCAGTAGAACGGCGCTACGGCCCAGGAAGTCCCTTGCTCTTACTTTTCTACACTCCTAGGGTACTCTATCAAAGAAGAATCCATCAACATCAACATCAAACATCAGTTGTCCGGAAATGATGTAGCGCCATGCGACCACAATCCTGACGCCATGAACTTGCTATGGCGTTGATAACGCGACGATAGGTAGCATAAAGGCACTCTCGTAGCAAGCATAGGCTGTCCGTGACAACTTTAATCGAAAGAACCTCGCCATGGCACAGTCACATTAGGAATACTACGATCTACGGGGCAAAGCAAAAGCAGATTGTGCAATGCTTCCTGTGGTCGCTTTTTCATGGAACGATATGCTGGAGAACAGCATCAATTAGTCGTCATACTGAGCTCAGATCTTGCGGAGACTGGACTTGTGCCATAGATGGTACTGGCCATCATGAGGGCAAGTCGCCGTTCCATGGGGTTCGAGCTCCTAGAGCGAGCAATCTCAATTTACTTCGAGATGAAAGAAGAGTTCTCGACTTCTGCAAATTGTAGAAAGAGACTGGATGCATTATACATTTGCAAGTCGGTCGATTAAGAGAAGATTAGACGGGATCCATCATAGACCTGCCTAGGTGGGTAGAGCAATTAGTGAAAACCAATCAACACGCGTGGTTTGTTAGAGTGGGTCAAGATAGTTGTGACCAATTGAAGACGCCCAGCTCGCACTTGTGTAGTCAGTCAGAGTGTCACGTGGGTAGGAGCCAATCTCCTAACAGAGAGGGTTGCCGAACCCTAGAATTTTCTGCCGTGGTGGAAGGAGCAACCAAGCCCGCCATAGCCCGAGACTCTGGTTAATCAACGACGGCCCCATCATCGCCAGATTTATCGCTCTTCGATTCATCACCATCGAAAAGTGAAAATCCCGACCAAGCCCAACCGCAATCATGGCTGACGAATACGTACGTAGCGGCGTCTTTCCCATCATCTCTTGCCCGTCTGCGCGCACACACATGTCGGAGAAGCATAGCAAGACTGACCTTGAATTCGTGAACAGAACGCGGAGGAGGCAGCTGAGATCAAGAAGAGAAGAGCCTTCCGCAAGTTTTCCTACCGAGGAATCGATCTCGACCAGTATGTTTTCCGCCTTGTTTTTCAGTTTCCCGATTACGACACCGCATTTTCCCTTAGCATTGCTGCGATGGATGGATAGCTGGATGGAGAAGGATCCGAGCACAAGCATGAAAGACAGGAAACGAGAGGCTGACACGCTCGCTCTTACAGACTCCTGGACCTCAGCTCTGAGCAGCTGCGCGATGTCGTTCACGCACGTGCCCGTCGCAGAATCAACCGTGGTCTGAAGCGCAAGCCCATGGGCCTGATCAAGAAGCTGCGAAAGGCCAAGCAGGAGGCCAAGCCCAACGAGAAGCCTGACCTCGTCAAGACTCACCTCCGAGACATGATTGTCGTCCCCGAGATGATTGGAAGCGTCATTGGTATCTACTCCGGCAAGGAGTTCAACCAGGTCGAGATCAAGCCTGAGATGGTTGGGCACTACCTGGCAGAGTTCTCTATCTCATAGTACGTCTTAAATGTTGCGTGTCCATCGAAATATCACTATACTGACCACCTCATAGCAAGCCTGTCAAGCACGGTAGACCCGGTATCGGTGCCACGCACTCTTCTCGTTTCATTCCTCTCAAGTAAAGGCTGCGGGTTTCTTGGGGTTCTTGCATCGATTCAATATGGATCAGGCGAATGGTCTCGACTTTGTCAAAGGATGGCAAGGTCAACACTATCTAGTGAAGATAGTAAAATGAAACATGCACATAGTGCACTAGGCATCCCAAGCCATATGAATTGATCGTTCTCACCATTCAAGTACCAGTCCTGCCGTGTAATGATTTGCTTCAGCTCTGGTGGGAGATGTCATGACGTATCCTTTTCCGTGTCGTGACCATTGTCTTGCTCAGTCTCTCGGGTAGATAAATTCATCTCTAGGGTTCACGCATGAAGGCATGGAATGAAATATTCTCTATTGGAACTAACGAAATCAGGATGTTTCGAGGACACCTCAGCGAGTCGGAATTCTCGCCTAATCTGTAAGTGCAGGCTGATCGAACTGGTCTTGTCCAACAACCTAATGAATGTGCTTGCTTTTTATCAAGGATGAAATTTGTTGAGTCAGCTCCGGGTGCAGGAAGATTACAATCGTGGCAGACATGCAATCGGGATTACCGGCATGGTTTCGGCATATTGTGAGATCATCCTGGACCACCAGACCAGGTTCTCAATTAGACTTCCTTTCATGCTATCTATAGTCTCAAAGCATATACATGCGTGAGAATATGTGGAACACAGTAAGCTAGAGGAGTCAGTTATCTAGTCATGCTTCGCTACAAGAGCACCCGGAATGGCGGCAACAAAGCGACAAGACTCGTCGATTAACGCAAGTATCTCTGCTATGTGCATCATTTTATTTGGTATGGTACATCATCGGACTCCTACGCCTCCTTCGTCGATGCTAGCTTCTTCGCTTTCCTCTCCTCTTCTGCGAGGTGCTGGTTTCGATAGTGAGCTACTACATTATCCAGGTTCGCATAGTGGCCAGCTGGGACATTACGATCGGGTCCCGCTTGTATCATCCTGCCATTCAGTTAGCTTACCGCCCATTTCAATGACTAGCCGTCGGCTATCGTGAGCCGGAACTCACTCTGGATATTTCAGCTCAATATGCGCGTTCCGGCCAGCGTTGTAATAGAGGTGCTTATCGAATGCTGCTTGTTCAATTGCTGCCGTGTGAAGAGTGTTCCGTTGCTCCCATTGCTTGCCGAGGTCCGACCAGCTCTGAATAGCCTTTGTCACGCTCGACGGCTCGCCATCCTTGCCCGGTCTCGAGATGTAGTAGACGAGCGCCCCGGCCGGCAGAGCTCCAAACGCAATGAAGAAACCAGCCTATGACCAATAGTTAGTCCCATTGTGAACAACAAGATGGACATCTCGCATTCTGTTGCCGGTCAACATACTCCGAGAGGCTCATCGACCGCGGGGGCGTGGTGGTCGTGATGATGTCCGTGGCTTTCTGAGGCGTAGGATCGCGAACTCCGCAGCTGTGTAGGACGTGCTCGACGAGCAACAGCGGCCGCTCTCTGTCGGAGTGGTAGCATCTTGGCTCGGCCGGTTGTGTTGTCAATTGGTGGTTTGAGTAGAGTAACGAAGGAGCACACGCCGTCAAGCTCTGAGGAGAGCAAGGTGCGCGGCAAGCCCCGGGCGCTAAATTGGCCGTTAGCGCAGCAGCGGTTGCGTCAAGTGTAGCGAATCATGTGCTGCCAAATAGAGTGCTTTTTGGCAAAGCCCCGAATGGCCAGAGTTACCTTGTGCTGAGTTTCGATAAGACACCCTGTGAAGGTAGAGAGAGGCGAAAGTCTTCAAGATACAAAGTGTCCTTTCTCTTGGATTCTATGGTTTGACTCATTGTAAACAGGATACGGTGTCATGCCAATGTACTCTATGAATGATTAATAGACTCGAGACCTCATCCTATGGATGGTTAATTGGGTGAACTGCATTCCTTTTGATCTTTCCCTCGAAATTGGTTTCAGCTGTCGGCCTTCTCATCTTCGGTGCACACGAAATTCGGCCCCATACGCACCAGCCATTCTTTTTTGCAAGCGTTCACCTGGGAACTACCATTACGGGGAGGTTTGCCGCTGCTTCGACATATGTGGCTCTTACCAAGCATTGCTAGCCTTCCGGGCATCGATATGGTCAATATTTCAACATCCGGCAATAGTCGACGATTGTTGCGGCCATCACAAGGCTCGTCTCTTTCCATGCTCTTGTTTCTAGTATTTGTCATCTTTGCATTCGGCACGGCAGGCTCAAGCTCGGCCGCTGAAAGAGGGCCGTCATCATCGCCAGAGACCGATCTGATATGTCACACGACCAATCCGGCGGACTGTTATCCCAGGGTGTTTCAACCAACAAACGAGTTCCAGACCGTTCATGACGATCAAGAGTTACCGTCAGGGCTGCATGTCAGATTGAATATCTGGACCGGCCAGAAAGAGGCCAAGATAAACGTACCCGATGAGGAAGATCCTTCACTGGATGGCTTGCCCGTTGACCGCGCAGTTGTTGTTGTGGACCCAGAGCCGGCTGTACATGAGCCACAAATTCCCAGTGGAGCACCAGGTTATGATCCAGTGGGAAAGATCAAAGAACCCAAGGACGAATCCAAAACCGAGTCGAGGGTTTTTCATGATTCTATGACCGTCCTTAAAACATTGGCGTTGGACGATCGACCGTTTGACGCGGCACTGGAAACGCTAGAGGACATAGCGCACGACATCTACTATGGGCTCAAGATAGCGGAGGACACGAGCGCAGTGAAGGCACTTCTTTGCATGATGAGCAGCCAAGAAGTCTTCCGCGAGGACGCATCCGATGTTTCTATATCCACAGCTTCTCGAGCAGCATCGATATTGAGCGCCGCGCTTCAGAACAACCCTACAGCACTCCACGAGATTGAGGTGGCTTGGAAGGACATAAGAGGATTAACATGCAAAGGGACACACCAGCCATTAAATGACGCCGTGTTTGGGATGTTCTTTCCAGAAGATGCCACGACGATGATCTCAGATCATGTACACCCAGGCCTCGTGAAGGCCAAAGTTGGGGCAATGAATGGCCTCATAAAAAGCCCGGTCATTCGGAACGACTTCCTCGCTAATGATGGCATGGCACAAGTGTTGCGGGCTCTGATTTCAGACGCTCCAGAACTCGTTGCTGCGCAGAGGAAGTTTGCGAATCTGGTGCTGGATAATTTTTTGGACGAGAATATGGGTGCAACGTTAGGTGTGTGGCCACGCCGTCTTCCCAGCGATGATGCATGGGACCATCATATCAAACAAATCGCGGAGGCGCATAGGAGGGACAAGAGCCACTGGAGCGTGGAACTCTGGAACGGGTTGAAGGAGCAGAGAGCAGGGGATAAAAGAAAACCGCGACAGGAAAAGGAGGATCTTTAATCATCTTAATACCACTACAGTTTGCAGGTCCATAATAAACACAATGTATAGAGGGCTCTTGCATAATTGGCTTCTAATACGAAATAGTTGAGGTTGCACCGTCGTGCTGTTGTTGCGGCGGGTTCTACATGTCACTGCATGGGCATGTACGCTAAATCAAGTACGCTGGCACTTCTGAAAACCTCCACTCCACTTCACAGTATACCTTCGCCACTCAGAACAGAGACTTTCCCTCGAAAGCGCATAGAAGCGTAACCTTTCGAGGCAACTAGCGACAATTCTACAGATATCACCATATTTCCATCTGCGGCACCAATCTTTCCTAGCAACAATACTCGTCAGCACGTGTCTCTGACGTGATTCCACAAGACCAACATTATCTTGTGCGTGTAGATGGACGATTTCAGCCTGAGCAGACAAGCATAGTTCACCAATTATCTCTGGCTATGTCATTATTGCATTATCCGGTCACATATTAGTTCAACGTGAACGAGATGACGACCCTTCGCACCTCCCTTCCTACCATTTCCATCGGCGGCACCCGTGGTGTAGGCGCAGGCCGTAGGATCCATGCCTCTCAGTCTTTCCAGCCGGGTGACCTTATCGCCACATTTCCCGACCCAGTTCTGGTGTTGCCGGACGGGCCATCCTCTAAAGTGGTCTGCAATCATTGCCTGGCCCACGGCATCAAACCTCGAGCATGCTCAGGCTGTAAAGCCATCGTTTATTGTAGCCCTTCATGCCAGAAGGCGAATTGGGTGTTGATCCATAAGCAGGAGGTGAGTAAGCAATTCTCTTATGCAGGTCTATTGATCTGGTTATCGAAAAGCTTTTGAGGTCTATATGTACAAATATATCAGCGTATTCTCCTTGCTTCCAGAGGTGCACGACCGGTAGTAGAAACGCGAAACAACGCTGATCATTCCTCTCACAGTGTAAAGCCTATCGAAGAGTTCGTGACAGTGTCAAAACAGACTGGCTGCCCACTCCTGTGAGGGCATTGGTGCAAATCCTTCTCAGATATGAAGAAGAGGGCATCAGAACCGCGATAGAAAACTTGGAGAGTAATCTCAGCTCCTTCGAAAAGCGAAAAGACTTGTGGAAAGACATTAATCTGCAGGCCGTGGCCGGGGTTACATACTCAGGAAAGGCCGAAACAGACGAGGAGCTATCATTGGCAAGGAATCTACTCTGTAAAGTGAGTCTCGCACTCTAATGTCTTCGTAACTGAGACCCAGCTAATAGGTGATGAGATCCAAACAAATGCGTTTGATAGGTCGGACGTCGACATAGGTCAGCAGACGGGAGTCTTCCTAGATCCTATATTGGCCATGGTCAACCACTCGTGCCTACCAAATGCGGCAGTCTCCTTCATAGGCCGCAAGGCTTTTCTCAGGGCTGAAGTGCCAATAAAAGGCGGTGATGAGATCACCATTTCTTACATTGGTATGCCGATACTCCGATACCTCGCTAGGTGCTGATACTCTGCAGATAACACGAAACCGAAGACATTCCGATTGCTGGGTCTCGACCTATATCACTTTCGCTGTGATTGCTTAAGATGCAGTGGTGACTTAGATGTGTAAGTGCTGTGGCTGATCAAGATCTCAAACCAAACTCGCTCCTCGGCAAGATCTCGATTTTTAGCCTTTGTCTATTATCGAAGATCGATATGTAGTCAAGGAAAAAACACTCCTGCACTTTAAAATACTGTTCTGTGGGTTCTGCTAACTCCTGTCTTGCAGTTGTAAGTGCACCCCAATGCCGATTGTAGACCTTTCAGGGAATTGCGTAGATGCACACGCTGTTCTGACCCATCTCTTTTTTTACCCCATCTCCTACACCATGTGAGCGACACTAACGGCCTTTTTCAAAGATGAGGTTTGTAAGAGATCGCCAGTCATTGGTCTCAATTCGTTTAGCCTTGTCCCTGATCTCAAACGGTTTCACAAGCCTCCGATTTCCATCACAGCATCGGAGCCTGTAGAAGTAAAGTCTCAGCTAGATGAGATCTACCTTGCTTGCGAAGCAGGATTTGGGAAGAACAATGGAGACGATCTCGAGGCCCTTAAGTATCAATGGGAACAATGCCAACAGCTTGTAAAGGCGAAGATGTGGGCTACAGAGCCCCTTGCACAAACACTCGAAGGGGCCATAAGATATTATGTTGGACAGGGTAGCTTGATTCATGCCTTGTCGGTTGCTTGCTTTGCGAGGCTCAATTGCGACCCATACAAACATGTCGCCCCGTTCAAGCAGTGGAGGCTTAAGGGCTTGATGGTCATTGCAAAAATGTTGACAAACACGGCACCGTATCCAGCCATGGTACAGCTTGCCGAGAAAACCGAGCCAGCATTACTTAGGGCTCTGCAGGGCGCGGATCAAGTGACAATATGTCAAGCTATGCTACTTATGGTCATATCTTATGGTCCAATGGCACACTCGGAGGAATGGGAGATACTGCTCTTGGCCAAAGATATGTTGCGAGATATCGAGAGCCTGGAAGGACGAGAGACAGAATCATCTTTACTACACGCATGGGCTCGGAAAGAAGGCGGTGCCGATGGAATATTCTTCGAGACGGAGGTCCTGAGAAAAGTCGAGCATCTCGCAAGTTTCGCGATAGGGATTTTGGAGAAAGATTTGAAGCCGAGATCACTCCTGTCGAGATAGTAAACCCAAGTTCTAGCGAGAATGCATCGGCATTGAATCGCAAGACGACAGGAAGACTCTACAACCTGGGGAGCACTTTCGAGACCCGCCCCCGGCCCCCGCGATTTCACCTGGTTGGTAAAGATTGGAAGATTATTGGAACTGAAGTATTTGGGATCGCTTAGTCTAGACTAGTAACGCCACGCCTGGAGGTGCGTCGCTGCGTTCGTTTATCTACCGCGCCTGTCTTTGTCAGTCGCGTTTTCTTCCCATCCGACTTGATCAATTCACTTGTTTGGGAGAGTCCTGAAGGGGGATCCATAGCAGAGGAAGGACGTTTCCTCCTCCCTGATATATATAGATTCGGGGGATATGACCCAGTCTCTTCGACTCCCAAATCAGGTTTATTCCCGTAGTCTGCCTCCATACGTTCTAGCCGCCCTTTGAGAATGTCAAACTCCATCTGGAGAGTCTCAACCTGATTGGCTCGATTTCCGATTTTTGCAATGTTACTCGCTAGGATATCCACTTCTCTTGATGATGCGGCTGTGTTTGTCGAAGTTGTGGACTGTCCGGAACGGTTGTGCATTAGTTGCTTTCGAAGAGCTGTCAGCTCTGCTCGGAGTGATTTGACTTCGTTTGCGTATATTTCGGCAGCTGAAGTGCAGCCGCTCACCACCGCCGAAATATCGTCTACCTCCTTTTTCGTTCGGCTGACGCTAGACTTGACCGCTATGAGATCCTTCCGAATGTGCATGGAGGTGGCATCCAGGTCGTGTCTGAGGCTAGACACGGTTGTCTTTAAAGAAGTCACGAGATTACTTAGACTATCGACTGCCTTAATACCTGCTGCAGTTTTCTTGATATCAATCACTTCAGTCTTTAGGGAGGAGAGATGGTCTTGATTCTCTCCCATGTTTTGCTTCAAGTTTTTGAAAGAGTCTTGCAGGCCTTGCATCTCATGCTCGATTCGAAGCACGGCTTTGTCAAAGGCAGAGACAATTTGGTAGCCAGCGCTGTCGATCCGATCAATATCCTCTCTTTGGACGTCGAGGTCAGCCTGAATATGTGAGATATCCAGATGTTTTCCGTCATCCGAAGCATTGTCTTGGTCTTCGACGAAAGATGGCGGGTTGCCAACGTGACCTCTCCCTGGTGTGGCTCTACTGCTTGAGGCAGTGGTCGTGCGCTCGCGCAATTGCAAATACCGCTTGACCACCAAGTCGACATGATGGTTTCCAGCGACTGACACTGGAACCACAGACGTATGACGCAGGAGGATTTGCTTTCTATGAAATCGTCAGACGATGCTCGGAGACGGTACAGAACGGGACAGGAAAGGACTCACTCCTGAAGGACGTGATTCACGGGGGTGCTGACGCACTCCAAACCAATGATTGAACCGCAAGCAGCACAGGCAATATCCTGGAGTTGGCTAAGAGAGGGTGGGTGTCAAAGACTCGGAATATTTGATACTTCTAACATTAGGAGATTGTCTCAGCTTACCAGTTCTCGACGAGACTGTGCTTCTCGCCTGACCTCACATCTCCACGTCTGCGAATTTGTTGGCCGCGCTCTGGTGAGAGGATCGGACTGAAATAACTCTTCCCGATCTGAGTCCAACTATTGACGAATGTGCCTAGTGAATGACCGCATTGCTTGCAGTCGCAACGGATCTGTTCCATAGTGAACGGCACTTCTGCTAGTTAATGGTGTTTGGGAGGGTGTTACAGCGTGTAGCCTTCGCCGAAAGCTCTCGCCGTGTCTCAACCAGGATCAAGATGAAGTGTCCTTATGAGCGGTAACAATAGTAGGCTAGAGGATAGCATCGATCGTGAACATGACAAAGGGTGCGCTCTAGGCACGTCTTGGTGACTTGAAAGCCGCAGTATCCAGCCTGTTGGAGGAAGTAGGTTAGGAATCGTATCTACCCACCTAGGTACCTAGGTAGATGACTTTCTAACGGGAAGATAGCCTTTGGAGTGGTACCTACTAAGGTACCTTAGATTGCAGTCCCCAAGTCCTGGCCCCCGAAAGAGCGACAAAGTGCACTGGACTGGTGGGGCGCCCACACCCGTACCCCACGGACGGTACCTAGAGTTAGGTAGTTGATCGTCATTAGCGTGTACACCTTTCTACCGTAGTTCAGGTCCACTAGAAAATTATCACCAGTGCAGAGCCCGGCGACGCCAACAGCTACTACACCTTACACTCCGAGCTTCAAGCCCTTCAACCTCCCAGCTTAACTCACCCTGCCATGTCGAAGCCTACGACTGAATAGTACCCCCTAGTATCTACACCTCTTTGACATCCCTCGAAACCCGCGTGTGAGTGAGGGGCAAGTGAGGGACACTACACGAATTCGAGCACGAGCTGTGCGACTCGCTCAACGTGCTCACAGTCATGGCCACGGGTGCCGAGGATAAGGATGGAAGTCCGGGTAATGCGAGCTCGGAAGTGAGCAACGCCGTCGGCGAGACTGCGTCTCAAGCTACAAGCGATTCGACTGGCAGTGCCGGGGTGAAGCGCAGAAGCCCACACGCGGCTGATGCAGGCGGCGACGACTGGCAACTTGTTCAACGACCGAATAAGAAGGCGAAAAAGATACCAAAGCCCGATGGCAGCAATTACCCATCTATCACGTTCTCATCGCAGGCCAGACTACAGGCCAAGATACAAATCACTCATCTGCGCGACCTGGTTCTATATATCATGGCAGACGGTTCCGCCCCCGCGTGGATTGCCGTAAGACATCGCCCCCATTTCAGAAAAGTGGTAGTCCTCATCGTACCTGGGCTGGAGGAGGCCATGTTCAAGCATGATGTGGACTTTTCCTCCTATAATTCTCAGAGTACAAAGGATGGTACGGGGCCACCGGCCGATCGTACCTCGACATCGCCAGACGACTATTACCCGCGCGTGTTGAAGAAGGACCGGATCCCGAATGCCCTGAAACCTTTTGCAGAGATGTTCACGCATCTATGGCCTGTTAGAGCTACTGGAGATGACCGACAAGCGCGCATGCACTCGCCCATCACTACTTTTCTCACGGTTCCTCTGCCTAAGTCAGCAGAGGACAGGAGTAGGAAAGGTCCAAAGCCACCGAGAGATCCTCAGGGCTGGAAGGATGTACGGACACGAATCACTGAATTTCTAGTTGGCCCGGACCAGTATTCTGAGAACGGCTTTCTTCCGCATCCCGCCACGTTGACCGATGAGGCGAGCCGCGTCACTTTCAAGGATCAAGAGGGCTGGGTTCATACCCATGTAGAAAAGCTCGCGGACGGGGACGTTCCTGAGAACGAGATCCAGCATGGGAGCATCACAGCAGGTCGTGAGATTCTCGCGCTTGATTGCGAAATGTGTATGACGGGCGAGAAGGAGTTTTCCCTCACAAGAATCAGCGTCGTCTCTTGGGACGGCACGGTTGTCATGGACGAGCTTGTCAAACCAGAAAAACCCATCATCGATTATGTGACACAATTTTCTGGGATCACGAAGGAGATGCTCGAGCCCGTTACCACGACACTGGAGGACATTCAGAACCGACTTCTCGCTCTCATTACGCCGCGTACTATACTGCTTGGCCACTCCCTGGACTCAGATCTGAAGGCCCTACGGCTCACACACCCATTTATCGTTGACACCTCGGTCATGTTCCCGCACCCGAAGGGCCCGCCATTCAAGCACGCCCTGAAATGGCTTGCGCAGAAATATCTCAACCGTGAGATCCAGAAGGGACATGGGACGATGCGTGGACACAACAGTATCGAGGATGCAAAGACCTGCCTCGACCTAGTCAAGAAGAAATGCGAGAAGGGAAAAGCATGGGCGGCTGGCGAATCCTCGGGTGAGAACTTCTTCAAACGCCTCGCTCGTGCGGGCACCGCGTATCGGGCGCAAGCCGGCCCTGATGCTACGGGTGGCATTGCATTGGGAAAGACGTCTGCGGCTGTGGACTGGGGCGATGCCAGTCGCAGCGCCTGTGGGCTTGCAAGCGTTGTGCTTGGTGGCTGTAAGAGCGATGCGGAGGTCGAACAAGGCGTGCTACGCGCCGTGAATGGCGATGATGACGGCAGGGTAATCAAGGGCGGAGGTGTTGATTTCGTGTGGGCTCGCATGCGCGAGCTGGAGGCTTTGCAAGGCTGGTGGAATCGCAACAGGATGGAGGGTGACGAGGCTGGCGGACCTCCCCCTGACCTTGCGGAGTTGCATGCCTCGGCTCACAACAATCCCTTCGTCCTCAATGAGTCTGTGACAAGGGATGCTGCTGGAGACGGTCTCGTACAACCTGGAAAGCTGCCACCTTCGGCACCGCCTAGCAGAGAACCGTCAAAGACAACCCTCGAAGATTGCTTAACGCGGCTGTCCACGCGTCTGCAGCGCATCTACGACGGACTCCCACCCTGCACGGCCTTCATTGTCTTCAGCGGAAGCGGTGATCCTCGGGAGATGAGCAGGCTGCAGAATATGCAATCACAATGGAAACGGGAATACAACACCCCTGGCCGCAAGTGGGATGAGCTGAGTGTCAAGTGGACAGATGTGGAGGAACAGGCCTTGAAGCGAGCAGTACGAAGAGCTCGTAATGGTATTGGATTTGTGGGCGTCAAATAGCTTCCTGCTACGTTGGCAAACACTGACCTATTTGCGTGTCCAGATGGCAATGTGGACGCCTGGGGAGGTAGACATGTCGTGTGAGAATCAAGTAGATACCCAGGGGACCAGGCATGTGGCAAGAGATGTGCCACTGCCAGAGGCATCTGTCATGGCGATGTGCAGCATCGATTGAGTATGGACATCTCACGAATGCCAACTACAGCATAGAAGAGATTTCGGGATAGCTTCCTCGCAATCTAGTTGCCTACGTTGAATGTTCCCCGGATGACTTGGTGACATACCTAATCTGAGCTTGGTTGTATCTCCTACCTGCCAACTTGCCGAGGCACCTACTCACTCGCCATGATACGATTATAGATATTACTTAGGTAGGTACCGCTCGCGTCATCAAGTCAAGCGTTTGACAAGATGTTGTAGCATCGTTGAGCTCGTCAGTCAAAGAGTACCGACCAGGTGTTGGGTATTGGGAAAACCGCATGCATCCTCCCTGGGTCCTACTAGCTTTGCAATCCGTAGGCATTTCCAAGATCTATCAACCTTGGCTTACTGGGACCATGTTTAATCAGAAGAAAGGGGGATGCGACAGGCACATGCGCACATGCATTTTGACAGGAGATGGACGCCTTCCAGTGACGATAATGCGGGGATGATTGGGGAAAAGGACCCTGGCTTGCCCTGAAGAGCCTCGGCAAGGCGAATCTTCAGCCGATTGGCCAGAGAGGCCGCTATAAATGTCCCAGTTACAGGTACCCCGCCACCAGCGTAGGGGCAACGCTACTGTCGCCTTCACCTGCTTGATTACCTTACTGTGTTGTTTAGGTACCTACCTTAGGTACCTTACCTAGGCTAAGGCAAGGCCTCTCTCCATTAGTAAAGCGCTTTCCTACCAACCTTCGTCGCCCCTCATCCATCCAACTTTACCGACGCACACATATACCAACACCTAGCAACAAAAGATCCGGTCAGACAGACAGACGAACCGATAGACGGCTTTAGAGACCGTTTAAGTTGTAGTAGATCTGTCACACCCGACTCGGCCACCATATCCGCGCATTGCCAGGCAGGCGTCTACTTGTGAGAGGAACCTCACTTCGGGCGCCTCCGTCCAGTGAGACTCGGCGGCATCGGCCGAGGCACCCCACGGCCGACCTCATAGATATTGAGAGCAGAGCCCACGATCCTACGAGGCGCGGTGTTGTTGTTTGTTTGCGCACGCAACGTCCACGCGGCTGGCTGCGAATCCCTTCGCTTCACCATCGCCATTTTTGTGCCACCTGTCGACCATGTCCTTCCTCGGCGGTGCAGAATGCTCAACCGCGGGCAACCCACTCAGCCAGTTTACCAAGCATGTCCAGGATGACAAGAGTCTGCAGCGAGACAAGTTTGTCAACAGGGGCCCAAATAGCTCCCTGAACTCTTTTCGAAGCGCTGGAAGAAGCACTCCTCAGGACGAGGTGAGTTTGTGTGAATCACCAATAATCCCTCGCTCTTTGCCTGTGATTGCCTGTTTGTCCGAAGATCAGGCTGGCACAGCCCAACGCTGCGTGTACTGACCTCGCCCGTGCCCACAGATGATGAACGGTTTCCTCCACCAAAATCCCAGCATGCCCGAGATGGCGTTCGATCAAGGAGGCCCCGTCTCTCGCGGCCAAGTGCATGTAGATCCTTCCCAAGGGATCCATCTACGCGCAAAGTCGACATCGCCGGTCTGGGACGGCCCAGGCACAATGGAAGGCACCTACAAGGCTCCGCTGGCATCTCCATTCAGCGCAGACGAGTTTGCCAGCTTCCAGCAGGCCAGCCACAGCCAGACGGCGAGGTCGAGTCCCATGCCAGGTGCCGCCATGTCAACACACTCCTATCGGCCAATGATGGGGGTGGGCATGATGAACTCCGGGTACAGTATGGGCATGCAGACACCAATGTACAATCAGATGTACCACCACCAACACCAGCCGCAACACCACATATCGGACCAGCAGACCGACGTGAAGGGTAAGGGCAAGATAGTCGAGCTGGATGACCACCAGTGGGAGGAGCAGTTTGCCCAGATTGAGTTGCAGGACAAACAAGCAAGGGAGGACGAAAGTTTGGCAATGGAGCCCGAGCTCAACAAGTTGGATGAGAAGATACTCGAGTCCGAGACCGGCTTCGGCGATTTCGAGTCCATATGGCGGGGCATTCAGAACGAGAACGATGCAATGAGATCTATGGCGGACGACGATTTGGGCATGAAATGGGGCGACGACATGGAAGGCTGGGGTGCCGGTAGTGGTCGTGTCACCGCCAACCCCCCAGTAGAGGAGTATCTCTTTGAGGAGGAGAACATCTTCAAAGACCAACAGAACCCGTTTGAGGAGGGCGTGCGCATCATGAACGAGGGCGGTAACTTGTCGCTTGCCGCACTCGCGTTCGAGGCCGCAGTTCAGAAGCAACCAGATCATGTCGAAGCTTGGGTCTACCTAGGATCGGCTCAAGCACAAAATGAGAAGGAGGAGGCAGCAATCCGTGCACTCGAACACGCTCTGAAATTAGATTCGAACAACCTCGCTGCTCTGATGGGCCTGGCGGTTTCCTACACCAATGAGGGATATGATAGCACAGCTTACCGCACGCTTGAACGCTGGTTATCGGTGAAGTATCCTAACATCATCTCGCCAACGGAGTTATCTTCAGCCGCTGAGATGGGCTTCACCGACCGCGCGCAACTCCACGAGAAGGTCACCGACCTCTTTATCAGAGCAGCACAGCTGTCACCTGACGGCGAGCATATGGATCCGGACGTACAGGTTGGTCTTGGCGTGCTTTTCTATGGCGCTGAGGACTACGATAAGGCCGTGGACTGTTTCAGCGCCGCCCTCACCAGCAGCGAGATGGGCAGCACCAACCAGCGAAGTCAGATACACCTCCTGTGGAATCGCCTTGGCGCTACTCTGGCGAATAGCGGCCGCAGTGAAGAGGCCATTGCGGCGTACGAGAAAGCCCTGACCTTGCACCCCAACTTTGTCAGGGCACGATATAACCTTGGTGTCAGTTGTATGAATATTGGCTGTCATGATCAGGCCGCCGGCCACCTACTCAACGCTCTTGACATGCACAAGAGCGTGGAGAAGAGTGGGCGCGAAAAGGCGCGAGAAATTCTAAGCAGCACCGGCGATGGTAGCGATGTCAGTGACGAGCGTTTAGATCAGATGACCACGCAAAATCGGAGCACCACGCTTTACGATACTCTACGCCGGGTATTTACACTCATGGGACGTCGGGATCTCAGCGAGAAGGTTATTGTGGGGATGGATCCCGACATCTTCAGAGCAGACTTTGAATTCTAAACGGGATGGTCATGTAGGAGGAGATTCATCCTCAGAAGCACTGCCTCAAAAGATAGACATTGAGAGTGTGGTCTAAAGCCACGAGATCACGGCGCATGTACATATTTTGGCTGCATCCACAGTAACCGGAGTTTAACCTAGGTGTCGTGTATTATTTGACCATGTCACTCCAACATAGCTATACATATCACCAACTTCAGGTGCGAGGTTAGCTCGCGAGAAATGCGTGTTCACAAGCTACCTTAAGTGCATTTCACATCACTCGCCATCATTCAGAGATGCAACACCAAGCTTGAAGACAGAATTGGAGATCGCTTGACATGTACATACAGTTTTTGCCGCATAGCCCTTGGCGTTTGCGTTTCTTTCATACATATACACTATAATACAGTACTCATTGCTGTGGCCCGCCGCGTAAGCCATATCAGATCCAATGGCATATACTTCTCCACAGGTTGCCCTTGATCCGTCCTCACCGGGGTCCCGATGGTATGATATGTCATTAATAACTATATATACAAACCTGGAGATGTGTTTCGACTTGTCCCCGAGGTTGGATGAATTGTGGTTATGCTTGCCGTAGTTCCACATCACAGTCCACGCATCTGGAAGTGAGTCCTAAGATTCGGCAGTGAACTCTGGAGGAGTGTCCGAGAGCTGAGGCCGCTTTCGCCTTGAATTGCCCTCCGCAAAATCTAGGCGTAGCCTCCGGCCGCCAAGTGTCATGTTCTGCAGCCGCGCCATGGCCCGTTGGGCCGACTCAACGTCTGCAAAGTCGGCATGGGCAAACCCACGCGGCCAACCTGTGGTGCGGTCCACAGCAACACGAACATCGGTGACATTTTCCAACTCGCTGAAGAGACGGTTGAGCTCAGAGTCGGTGGTCTCGTATGGGATGTTGCCAATGAAGATAGACTGGGACGGAACACTCCGCGGGTTCGACATTCGGCTTAATGTCTTCACCCTCGGGGCGACCATGATACGCCGACCGTGCCAAAATGATCCGTCCGCTTCAGCGATGGCGGTTTTCATGGCGTCCTCCTTCGTAAACCAAACAAATCCGAAGCTGCGCATATCGGTTTAGCATTTACGGAAGAGTGGCAACTAGGGGACGGGAGAACCTACCCTTTGCTCAATCCCCGACCATCGCGGGCAATGGATGTGTGTGCCACTTCGCCATACTTCTCAAAAGCCTCTTTCAGATGGCTCTCGTTGGCCTCGAATACCATGTTCCGTACAAACAAACCATACGGGGTCTCGAGATGCGAGTCCTCCTTTTTCTTAGATCCAGCAGACGAGTCGACTCCCTCGGAATCGAACCTCTGGCTCTCCTCGGGTGAAGCCTCACCCTCACTAACGGACTGGACGGCTTCGTCAATGATTTTCTTGTCGGCCACATCTTCCACGTCATTCGCTATACGTGCGGTATGCGAGAACCATCTTGAATTTGCCAGCACCGAAACATATGGCGTTTCAATCGCTCGAGTCCATTGTGCGGCAAACGAGGTCGTGTGTGGCTTGACTGCAGCTGCTCTCGAGGCAGAGATGGCAGATCTCAGGGCGGCGCGGCGAAGGGAATGCCTGACAGATGATTAGCGCTATCCTGCAGCTGCGACATGAGGTTCTCAATGGCGATGCAACATACATGATGTGATGCTGACGCTGTCTTGATTGGGTTTTTAAACGAGACAATCGGGTTGTATAGCGGTGAATGAAGGTGCCGAAATTCTCATCCGGACTCGTGGAGGTTTTCAACAATGAAGCATGCTAGAGTGTATCGTTACTTTTGCGATGGAGAAAAAATCTTTGGGCAATGTCATAGCCGGCAGGCGGCGCCAGCCAGGACCGGCGCTAGTCAAAATGGAGACGGCGCGGCTAGCTATCACAACCTCCTTAGCTATAGTACGTACCTGAACTCATCTTCATTGACCTCACTTCAGATGTCTTAATTGGTTCAGAAGCTTAAGCCAAAACAGCGATCTCGTCGTGTCAATATCTATACATGTTCTGCTCCAAAACTTTGCTCCAAAATAAAAGCCATCCAGTCATAAAGTCTCAAAACGAGGCCGGGAGAATCACGAGGACGACTTTACCGAGGAGATTGAGGCTGGGTACTGTTATCTCCAGTTTGCCTGATGCATACAAATATAACTATGCTTGCCTATATCAGTAGTTTAACTGATGTCGCATCTTGGTCCTTTGCCAGCGCGACAAGAATGAATTAGAGAGCTCAGGAAGTAAAGTCAAAGCGGCGCAGGCCATCTTCTCAACAGCTACCACGTCTTATACACGCAACCGCGTACCCTACATCCTACGACAAGTAGATATAAGACGAAGTAGAGAAATCAAAAGATCCGCAGCCCCATACCGCGTTGAGGTATCCAACACTCAACCAGGGCCGTGGGGGTATATACATTCAAACCAGACCCAAATTTCCATAACATAGTGAATGGCCCAGGAGGACCGCCAACAGGTCAGTCTGCCCGACCGTGAGCTAGACTTCGAAACGAAGTAGCGGTATTGAACCGAAATATTATACCGCCGCAAATTCCACAAATCCTTCCTCGCCGTCCATCCAAGCCTTTTGAATATTTTTCTCTCACACACACCAGGATAGGGAAAGAAAAGCCAAAGTCCGTCGTACGTGACTGATCACCACCCAGGTCCAAATAAACCCCTGTCTCGCAAATCTCGAGCGCTCGGGCGCAACCTAAAGTTGTACAGAATATGAAATAAGGAAGAACACACAAAACTCCTTGGAAACACCCGATTTCTAATGACACACTGCGCTTGAGTTGCGCTAGGGAGGGCGTTTGGCCAAGTAAGGACATCGTACGGATGGCGAGTGTGAGTAATAAGAGAGAAATCGTCGGCATGATCGTCGGTCGTGTGGTACAATATTGGTCGAGGTATCGCTCTGGATATCGCGCGTCGTGTGAACCTCGTAGATGGTTGTCTTCGACAGATGGACCATTGTCCATTCTCCAGCCTTCTCCAGCCAAGAAGCGACGGGAATGTCGCAGAGTTTAATAATAAAACATAAGGGGGCGATACGCAGTAAACAGAGAGGCGACGACAATTGTCATATTTCCCTCAGAGAGACCACGTCAAGTCGTCGTAATTAGAAACGGCCCTCCGCAGGGCGGAAGCCGTTCACGCGCGGCTGCTCATATTGAACTCCCGTCATAGATTCAGGGCCGTTGGCAATGCCGCTGCTCAATGATCTCAGAGGGGGTAGCTCAGGCCTTGAGGCGCCCCTTGCATATGGGTCCGCCGATTGCAAAGCATGTGGTCCGCCTGCTTGGCCAGAGGAGATGGCAGACAGCTCGGTTCTCAGCTGGTTGTTTTCCATCCTCAACCCTGCTAATTCGCGTCGCATCATTTCAACCTCAGCCATTACATTCTGGGTATTGTGCTGGAGGTATTTGATCGTGTCGGCCTGTCGCTGGTGCTCGGCAATTGCTGGACCGAGCAAACATTAGTTCACAAAATAGATTTGGGAAACGAGGCTTGTATCTTGTAGGTCACAACTCACCTTTGGTAAGGATTTCCCACTTAGAAGCCTTGGAGCCTCTTTCCTGCGGCATGAGATCCCGAAGCTGCTCGAAAAGCTCCTTCATTTCGGTGCGTCGCTTCCGTTCAGCAAGTTTATGGCTTATGCGCAACTCTGGTGTCCGACTATAAGGTTGCGATCCAGCCCCTCCGCCAAGCTCCTCGCTCTGAAGATCTCCTAACTGCTTGTGTTGTAGGGTGTGGTGATGTACTGCAGGAAACTCGGCGGAAGCGCTTGACAGCCGTTGAAAGTCAGGGCCGACGATTCCTTCGTCGAGTCGTCGCTGGCCGGGTGGCAGCCGTGACTCGGTAGTAAACTGGCTGCTGGCCAGGGAATCAGCGATACTGCTCCGCCTGGAATCGACCAGGTTTTGGCTTGCTGATGAGGGCAATCTCTGTATCTCCTCCTCGGGGAAAGCCCAGGCTTGACCTTTGGTCGGCTCAGCGGCTCGAGCAATATTGCTCGTCGCGGGTCCTGTAATGGCAGGGGCGGTTCTAATGATTTTGGGCTGCCCATCGGGATTGCGCTCCGTGCTCGGCTGATAGCCGTTGGAGATACGGTGAACGGACAGGGTGTCAAGGCCCGACCTGGGATTTCGTTGCTGCTGCAGGCTGTTCTGGATGGAGGTGGTTGACTGGTTATGGCTGGCATAAGGTGAGTTACCCAGCCTGAGGTCGCCGAATCCTTGGTTGATCCTGCTATCGACGCTTTCACGGCGTGAGATTGGCTCCGGTGGCTGGTCGGCCGCGAAGGTGGCGCTGTTGGGCGCGGAATCGAGCGATTGTAGCCGATCCTGGCGTCGAAGATCAATGCTCCCGGGCGTGGTGGGTGAGACCATGGATGCTACACTCATATTGCTCGTAATTGGCGACACGAGCGGCTGGGGGATGAGGTTGGTCGAGATGGGGGACGGGGTCTTGTCAGTGGACGGCAAAGAATGGAAACCAGAGGCTCCGGGGCTGAGTGCGCTGACCCCATTGTACGAGGCGGCTGAAGTATCTAAATCAGAATGTCAGTCTTGTAAGTGTTTGCGCATGACAAGCGCCCATTGGCAGTCAAGCGCGCCGCGCAAGGAAGAACACACGTTTGCTGGAGGCGTCAGTGCTAGAGAAGTAGGCCGAGTCTCGATGATCCTCGGGCGAGTTCAAGACACCAGCTAAGCCGGCAGGCAGCTTCTGCGAGGCAGGACGCTGCTGCTGGTCCATTATGAAGAGAAACGTCGAGCAGTCGTTCAGATGTTCGGTCGACGAGGGGTGGATTCTACCAGGGAGCAAGGGAATGAATGGTACGGGCTAGCGAAGGTGATGGTAGCCTGAGAGCCGTCAAAAGATGCCCGCGAGAACTGGCGCGAGGCGTCCAACAAGATATATATATATATCGTTTAGGTGAGGCAGGTGAGGCGTGGAATTCGAGATGACAGGCCGGGCTCCGAAGCTGAGCAGCTGCTTGCCAACCAGAAGCACAGCGACCGAGTCCGCAAAGTGTCGAGGGGGACTTGACGAGAGAAGCAGGGAGGATGAAGTCAATTGACCAGCTCTGCAGACAATTGAGCACAAGAGAGTGTGACAGCCTGGTCAAGGAACGAAGGAGAACAGACAAGGAGCGATTTTTGAAAAAGAACGGCTGGATCTATGTTTGAGAAGAGGCTGTAAACTTCTCACAAGCAAGACAATTAGACCGGGGGGTGTCAGAGGCGAGAGGCGAGAAGCGAGGGACGAGGATAAAGAACCGAGTATGAGAGGTGTTGATGTTGAACGATGATGATGATGACCGTTGCGGCAGCCGTCGTCTTGGTCTTGGTTTTTGGTCTGGAATTGTCGTCGCTGTGGCCGTGAGACACAAGATGTCAAGTCGATGGAGTCGCTGAGGACTGTCGGTAAGGAAGGTGAAGTCGAATTGATCGAAAGCGTAGATGGGCGATGCGAGAGTACAGGGACTGGAGACATAAGGCGTGGTAAGTGGTAGAGTAGGTAAGGGTGAGTGAGGAAGGGAGGGGGAGGAGGAAGTGCCAGCCAGACAGTGAGCGGGAGCCCTACCTACACGTGTAGACTGGACTTTCGGAGGGGAGGATGGGGGTGATACAGTGCAAATTAGCAGGGGGGCCTTACTTTAGGTCCTAGGAAAGAAGACCGTCTACTGCAAACTTACAGTAGTCTATAGACTACCTAGGTACAGGCATGCGTCGTGCAGCAGCAGGTGTCCTCGCGTAGGTGCAGGTGCAGGTGGAACTGGCAGGAAAAAGAAACGCCACAGTGCGAGCTGAGCCCCTAGGTACCCAGGGTACCTCCGGCTTCACACGAGCTCCTCACTCCTAAACCTCAACACGTACTTAGAGAGGTAGACGTCTACCTACCTAGGTACAGTATCACGATGAAGTGAGAAAGGTGCACTTTGTACTCCCCTTAGATATAGTCGATCTAGCGAGCCACCCACCTAAGGTACTGTAGCTGGAAGCTGGCACTCAGCAAGAGAGGGACCCGGGCTAGCAGCGGGCAGATGCCAGATGGGCGGATGCCATGTGCGCGCTAGGACCGTCTTCCTACCTGGGCAGGTACCTGGCGAGGTGCGACTGTCAGACACTGTCTACCCAGGTAGGTTACCTACCGGTCTATTCGTGCTCGCTAACAGGAAATGCAGATAAACTCGACATCGACAGATAGCTAGATACCTGATGGTGTTACATAGATAGTACATAGGGAGGGCATCCATGGGAGGCGGCTTGGCCTCAATTGTGATAATGAAGGGCCAGCTCGAGGCCAGATAGGGCCCAGGGAGCGGCTTGAAAAGCAGGACAGGGGTGAGGCAGGATGGGACAGGGTTATTGCCATGAGGCTTCCCTGCACGGGCAACTCTACCTACCTACCTTAGGTACCTAGGTACCTTAGCTTACCTTATTTTGCAGTACTGCACAGCACAGTATGCCTCCACTCCCCTCCTGGGGCTCCTCCTCCTCCTCCACCATTTCCCCTTCCCACTTGATCTACCTTCTTTACCTAATCTGCGAGGTACCTGTGCCTGTCTCCTCTCATCCAAGCGACAAGTCCTGGGTAGAAGAGCGACTTGGAGAGTCAGCACCTGGGGTAGGCACCAAGGTAGCTGGGCAAGGGAGAGTCCCCGGGGCCAGTCCGACAGCGAGAGCACACCGGCAAGCGAGGGTGACTCGTGAGAGGTACCTAGGTAGGTACGCTGAAAGCTAACCGCTTCACGCCTATTTGCGTAGGTACCTAGGTAGACGGGATACCTATCCCGCTAGGTGCGATCGATAGACCAGGATGGTGCTAAGGCAGGTTCGTCGTAGGTGGCTGCTCGCCGGCCACGTTTTTCCCACCCACACCAGATACCGAGCGACAATTGCGTACCTAACCAGCTAACCTAGGTACCTCCACTACCTACTGCATATAGGAGCAACACACCTGGAGGACAGCACTTCCGATACCCTATCATCTACTAGGTAATTATTGATACCTCTCCATCTTCACATTTGCTATCTCTTTATATCTATACCTAGGGGCAAGTAGATGGATAGGACGGGAGACCTCCATGCAGTTCACGGGTGTTATACGCAGGTGGCGGGACGGTTGGGGACGGGGAAATATAATCTACCTGCTGTACCAGGCACCGTACGCGGGCTGGGGATACTGCCCAATATCAAATATTAAACAGCTCATTGCACTGCATGCGCCACTGCATCTATCTGATGGCCTGCGGGTGTGGCACCGGTAGCGCATTGGCTGTTTGTATTGTGCTGCCTCTGCATTTTTCTTCTGCGTGTGCTCCCTCCCATCGTCATCTTGTTGCTTTTTCCCCCCGCTGTCGTCCAATCCATTTGCTCTGGCTTAGTTTACCCTACCGCAGCCTACCGCGCCGCCGTCGCTGGCTATTTCTTGTTCTTCCGCCCCCCCTTCGAGCTCTCATCTTTTCTTTCAAGGAGTCAAGCTATCAGTGGTAGTGGTGGTGGTGCCGCTCACTCAACATGGTCTTCCTGTTAGGCGACTAGGACACACTGAGAAAGGACGGCGAAAGCAGACAAGCATCAGGGCATGCTTGGTCAATTGAGTTGTGCTTGCGAACCGTCGGTCAATAGTCCGAAAGCCAGTCTTGCCCCCAGCCCACCATAACTACCCCTACACTACTCTGCTTTACCATGACGAGGAAACTAAGATATCTGTTAGTCACGACAAAGGACCATGCTCCCTGCCTCCATCGTAGATAGCTGCCAGGTGTAGTGATCGCAGCTACAACCTACTCTAGCTGGCCTTCCTTACCCGCTTCAACAACTACAAGCACGCGAGATTGTATCAACCCCCAGCAGGGGAGGATGGGGGATGGCGCGCGTACAGCAACAAAATGTGGTGTCAAGTACCCAGCTGAGCAGGGCTCGTATCATGTCGAGTCGAGTCGAGTCGAGTCAAGTCGAGTCAAGCCACCCCAACTCAATTACCGTATAGTATGCACCGCACAGTACGGTACAAGTACAGTGCTCATGTCAGCCAGCACCCAAGGCATCGCTGATCATTCTCCAACCTGGCTAGACTGGCGCATTTTGTGGCTGCACCATACTGCGTAGTAAGTCACATCATAGCCGCCTAGCGGATCACCCAGCAATGCTCCCATGTGCCCGCGGGAGAGGGAAGAGGAGAGAGGCCTTGTGTGTGCCGAGTGTGCGTGTGCTTATCCCGTGTCTGCGGGATGCGATGGCTCAACATGCAATGAATGAAGCACACCCAGAGCCACCCACACCGTGCCACACACAATCACACACGTACACACACGCCGCAATCGAGTCCAGGCTATTTCGAGCCAAGCAACGATCCTCCCGCTTCTTCTGCCACGTGAGATTGACCCGAGCCACACTGCCCAGCAGCATGTGCAGTTCATGTAGGTAAGTGCGTGTGTACCTGTGTATGTTTGTACCTGGGTGCTGAAAGGCCTGAGGCAGACAACACTGTTTCGATTCCCCTCCGCTAGGTTATACCGAAAAGTAGGTAGTCGCCCGTACCTTTAGATTGCACTGTATACGATGGGCAACGACACAGCGATCGGCACATCGTGCCATTAGATCTCATCAGCATGCCTGGCTCCGAGCTCACTTGGCTCGTAGAGGAATGCCCTCTGTCTGTGATGTGATGGCGCACGTCTCACAGTGTCAAAGTGCTTGCAGTGCTGGTGCTGGATAGAGCAGTCCTCAGTCCTGCAATCAAAGACTTGATTCCATCGCCTGAGCAGCACACACTGACGGTCCCAGACATATAAATGGGCGAGGGATTCGCTGTTTTGTCTCGTCCACATCGAGGGAGCTGGCATACCATCCAGGCCCATCGGCACGGCACTTCAGTTCGACCTCTCCGCTATAAGATCTTCGAAGGCGACTCTTCACATTGCTCGCTTGGTACCTCATCAGGTATGTCACCCATTTGGATGGGTCCAAGGTCTCCCGAAGTCCTATCCGCCCAGCGCAAGTTTGCCACTGTTCTTGCATCACGCGCTGTCGCCTATTGTCGCAAACTTTGCGTCATGAATGCTGCTACATATGGAATCTGAGTGAGGCCTTCCTTCAACAGTTGCGTGCCAACACCACCACCGGGGGGACCATGCCCAAACTTACTCTACCTGCACTGAAATCCTATGTAGGTACTTAGTGCAGGACAAACCCCATTCTGCTCCTGAACGTGCGTACCTAGGTATACTCACGCCCTGTTACCACGGATGCACGCGCACGCATGGTTCAGATCCCGTAGTATGGTCTATCGCCCTACCTTACCTTATCCACATGGCGGACTTGCTCCGAGAGGTGTACCCTGGCAATTGTGGAATATCATGTTGGGACTATTGCCATTTTTTCGGGGCTCGCCAGGGCTCAAAGCGCAATTTCTCCCTCGGCCAAATATCCCAGGCGAACCGGGGGAAGAACCCCCAGCCTCCAGGGCCGAGCTCCCCACACGCTCTCTCCAGTCTGTACAGTACATATAAGCGCACAGGGCTCGATTAACAACGTTGCATTCACTGAAGTCCAGGGATCCTGTGGGTACCATCACGCTTGTAAGCCCTGGTCGCGGCGTACCGGCATACCTAGGTAGCTAAGTACCTGAGTGCTCTACTCGCATATCTACGCAGCCATGTTTGTGAGGTATCTCTCGAAGGCAAACACTCCCAATCGACCTGGAATATCAGGTCTACTACGCATGAGCAAAATAATTCGGCTGCGTGCTGGGACGATCAAGGGGGACTCTAGCTACCGCTACAGTAAATCAAATACAGGTAGTACTCAGCACACATCCCTTCGCCCTCTCCAAGGTTGTGGATCTTGTGCGTTGACAGCCAGCGATCAGCGTTCAGGGGCAGTTAGCCCCACCACGCGGTTCAAGTTCCCAAGAAGCCGGGACATCTCAAAAGGGCACCCATACACGAACTGCACTTACACATCACATCACATTCCTAGGGCGGCAACTTGGGCCTCTCTACGCTCTACCGGGCTGCCAGAGCGCGATCTTTTTCCATCCAAATCCATTTATGCTGTCTATGTGGGGTATTTGCAGTCAAGTCTGCTCCGGGCTTCGCTAACCGTTGGCAAGCATGCGCGCGCGCGCATTACAGTACCACTAGCAAAACAAGAAAATGTGCAGGCTCGGCACCCTGCCGAGGCTTCCACATGTGCGTACATAGGATACTATGTAGTAATGCACGCCTGGTAAGCCGATGATCTTAGCCGCTTGCTGGACACCGGACCAAAAACTACTGCGTGTCTTTGGAGCCACGAAAGAGCCACGCCGCCCGAGAAAAGGCTCGACGACTATACCGGCCTCCCGTGGTTGTTGGCCCCTCGTCAGGCGTAGTAGTGATGTTGTTGTATCCTCCCTGACACACCATACTTAACTCCGAAGACATCAAGCAATGCTATGACAGTCGAACATCAAGTCGAGCCAAGCATTCACCACAAACGACACTGAGGTTAGTATTTAGGACGAATCAGCCGTTGGTTACCCCAAAAGATGAGGTCGGTCCGACGGACTCGGCCGCGCGATCTCTCATCCTTGTCGGTGCCCCAGGAAATCCCTAGATCTACTGTGTATGCGGACTCGCACAGAGTGCTGGTCTTTGATGAGACGGTGTCGATGCTATGGTCTTACCAATTGACGCACTAGTGTTGTAGTCGGTGGGTTTGTGCTACAGTACTTTAGATAATAACTAGTGTCTGCTCTTCTATTGACAGCTGCTCGGATATGTGTTTCACCGCGGTTCTGACCACCAGCGAAGCAGAATCAGGCATCACAGGTGAAATCTGCAGTACCCTAGTAGAGCCTTTCATTCGTCTGACCACACAGGAAGCCATCGTATGGGGAGCCATCTTGTTGTATACCTCTGCATCTTGACAACTGGATGCACCGCAGTCTGCTCGACGTGCCCCACCAAGCGGAAACCCGCGTCACACGAGATCTATGTTCTCACAGGTAGCGTCACGACCTAGGACGATGGTGCACCCACGCGGAACGGGAACGGGAGCGGCAGTGTGCTTGGTTGGCCCAGCGAGCTCAGATAAAACCCCGTTTGTTGCTGAACGAATCGTGCAGCTTCAAGCTAGCCAAGCCCAGCGTCAGTAATGGACACAAATTCACTAGTATGGCTCTCGCGTTGTACCTTAAGCGAACTAGTAAACGGGCAAAGTCTTGGTGGATCTGCAAACAGAGGAGGCTTTTCTGCTGTCCTGGAGGTTTCTATGGTCATTGACATCAGCAGACCGCAAACTTTCCTGCCTCGGGGTGCATCTCTCGTTCAGTGCTCTGCCGGCCTGGGTGGGCCTATTGCCTCCCAGAAATTGCGAGTGTCCTCGTTCAACAGGTAGAAGCCTGCCTGCTTTGCATTTTCAAGTTTCTCAGATGGCTCGATTGGTTCCAGACTCCAAAGGAGCAGCAGTGGTAGCGGGCCTGGTCATCGCAGTACGGGAGTTGCTGAGCGGAGTATACAGAGCCGTGATTTCCACAGGCATCTCAGATACGATCACAAAGCCCGTGTATTGCTGCCAAACCTGCGGTCATAAGCGGTTGTGTTCACACCTCGGCAACCGTAGCTTCAATACAGAAGCATTGCTAGGTAAAGCATAGGGGTATCTTCTCATCGACCTCGTTCTTTGCGGCCAGGTATCATAGAGATTGTGTAGGCACTAGTCAATTAGGATTGCATATGCGTGTCCAGAGCTTGGCCGTCCCATGGTAGGAGAGGGGGATACTCTACAAGTCCATGTAAGACAGAGCTTCCCGGATCTAATGCAAAACCTAGTACTGCGTTAATATATTCTTTCCCTGTATGCGCAAATTATAGGACTGCTCACTTGCTGTAACATCCTATGACAGTTTTCAACAAAAAACTGCGGGAAGTTACAAAAAACTGTCAACTGTACGTGTATAAGCTTCAGATAAGACAAACGTGCAATGGATTTTATCAACGTGCTTATATTGTCGAGAAGTCACTAGCCTTTCCTTTCTGGATTGGTTAGTTTTACTATACATTTTGTTATGAGGACTGCTCGCTCTCTACATAGCTTACGGGACTTCTAATCATCGAAATATACTGGGCATTGCAGCTATCCATCCGCATAGTCGATGAACAGTGTTGGCGAACAATGGTTATCTCTTTTGAACGAGGTATTGTGCATGGGTGGAATGTGGGTGTTTGTATACGGCGCCTCCTGGCTAGCATAGTCGTGGTTGGCCATATGGTGGACTTGGGTTCCGAGTTAGACTCCCCGCGCTGGCGGATTTCGCGGACTTGCGGACTTGCGGATATTGCCACATCTTGAGACCACTCGGTCCCTGCCTGGTGGTATACGGCTGCCAACACCTTGCTTCCTGTTGCACAAATGCCCGAGTCCGAGCCCCACCCGTCCCAGAAGCAAGAAAACAAAGATATTCGTTGAGCCAAATCGATTTCCACTGAGCAGGCCATCACAGACAAAATGGAACCAATTGGTGCTACGGCCAACAGCACAACACGACAAAAGAGTTGCAACAACTGTGTCAAGTCGAAAAGAGGTTGTGATAAACGTTTTCCCGGCTGCTCGAGATGTGAAGAGAAGAATTTTGTCTGCGTTTACGCAAAGCTCCCTCAGACGGACACGGTTCCCGCCTTGTATGGTTTCGAGGGCATAGAGTTAGATCCGTCCTCTAGTAACTCCGCCGATGTGCCTGCCGCTTCCCTAAACAGCTGTGTATCAACATTTGCCGCTGCCCCTACTCCACTGGCATCGGCCGTGCTTTCTGATTCCATGGACTCGCTGCTAGGACTTGTGGAAAGCGGCTCCTCGCCGTCGGAAGACCTATGGCTAATACCCTGTCCTGGTGATGATATCGACATACACGAGGAACCCGGAGAGCCAGTGCTCAACACCGCCAACTATGCGAAGATGAATGATATCTGCGCTCACTATGCTAGCTGGCAGGTATATGAGTAAGCAATATCCACTATTCTCTTGCACTTTGCCCATCCCATAATCCTCAGGCACTTTCTATGCACGTTTTCTAGCGCTTGTCTTGTCCCAGTATAAAGTAGCTAACACCGGCTATCAAACTCAGTCCGAACTCAAAGCCTCACTTCATAGTACAGGCATTCAAGTCCTTCCACCGCAACTTTGCCTGCGATGGTCAAACACCATTCCTTCATCGCCATCTATACAGGGACAATATGCCTGAGCTAGTTCTCTCTTGCTTCACAACCAGCTCACTATACGCCAACCAAAATGCCAAAACCCGACCACTGTAAGTGGACTTCCATCTAGTGCCCGGGGGCTTCCCAAGGTATAACGTAAACTTCTAAAAGCAACGTGACCAGTTCAGCAATTATATACCCGTTGGACTCACTTCCCAGCGTGCTTGGGCTAACAGCTGACATAAAGCGTTTTTCGTGCTCTTCAACGTGCCATCGACGAGCTCAAACAGCAACATCTGGCAAATACACCACAAGATAGACTCGCCAGGGCACAAATATTGTTCTTATACCAAACGATACGACTTTTTGACGGCGATTTAACATTGAGAGCATGTGCCGAGAGGGATATGCCGTTACTGCAAAGTTGGCTCGACGAATTGAGCAGGATCAGGGGTAACTTGGGAGCTCTATCACGGATGGACGATATCGGCATTCGTTCGACACCGCCAGAGTCGTGGGAGGTGAGATTGCTCGAACCTGTGGCTGTTGTCTCCTAAGCTCCTGGGCGCTCACTCATAAACTTTAGAGATGGATATTCGCAGAGTCCGTTCGTAGAACTGTGGTCATGGGCAACTCCTTTATCGCAGCCTGGAAGCTAATGCATGGAGGTGATCGTATGGATTCTCCTGACTGTCAAATTACCCTGACCAGTTACTAACTGCGGCCAGATTCTGCTGGCGCATGGGCGTATATCCATCGGTGGACCTTGTCACGGGCTCTTTGGGAGGCTCCGTCATCTTTCAGCTTCTTCTGTGTATGGAGAGAAAACGCCCAGTATATCATCAGCAACTATGAATTCGAGAACTTCTTGAAGAATGGATGCGGAAATGACGTGGGTGAGTGTACCAGCTAATATTGACCAAGACACGATGCACATTCAGGGACATGTGAAGCAAGACGCAGCATCATGCCAAGTGGATATTACGACAGTATTCTGAACTTGGTGCTAACGCCTATTTTCTCTCTTAGATGATTTTGCCCGGATTCTTCTAGTCACGTAGGTTTCCAAGTTTACACCTGCAGCACGATTTACTAACTTTCGGCGCCCAGGTATATGGGCCTAGACGAGACTCAGCAGTGGTTCATGGATACTGGTTCTGTTTTCTAGGCAACAAAGCCTCCTTCAGGCTGCCGAAGAACTCAACGCAAGCTAGAAACTTCCATCGCCATACTGTACACCGATGCCCCACCCGCTGTATACCCTTATCAAGTCCTTCATCTAGGCATGTCGTTCATATTTTGGTGCAGGGATCCATTACTTCACACTCATGCGTGAATCCTCGTGGATGTCATGTTACTGCACGACTAATCCCGGTGCCGGATACATAATTGCGTCAAGGATAATAATGTAGCAAAGAGACGACGAAATCCTTCAACAATACTACCACTACAACTTCATCCACACATAGTCGCCACGGCGACAACCAGCGGCATCATTCGTCACTTAATAGAGATGCTGGTGAACTCTGGCATTCGACTTCCTTGTTGGTCGATATGGCGGTCGTCCATTCGATATACGTCGGAAGCACATGAGCCTTTTGCTGGCAAGTCGAGATCGGAGTTGCGACTGGAGACGCCGCAACATTGGGAGGTCACAATTCTATTCAATTTCTGTGTTCTAGGGGTTAGGTCAACTTGATACCTGAAGCCCGAGCTGGGCTACATAATTTCCATGTGAGACAAGATAGTGCACAGATATGCAGCTCGGTCGAGGACAAAAGAACAAGTTTATCAATAAACAATGGAAAGCGTAACTCACGGAGGTCAGACAAACTTGCAATGATCGCGTAGTAGAGTAAGACTCGACTGCTTTTTAGCTCGCTATGCAGAAAGCTAGAAGCAAAGACAAAGGCCCAGGAGATCAAGAATTCCATCCATATGGTATGCTTGTGGCCTCCCTCCCTGCTCGTCGAGTGTCTCGGTGTGTCGTTGATTTGCTCCGAGCAGTTCATTATGACAATGCAGTATTGGTGTTGACAGACATGGCCATGTTGCTATGTATCTAGTCTCGTCTTGTGCTTTCAACATCGGGGTCCCTGATGAGCAGAAAACTCAAGCTGCGTAAATGTGCTACCGAGCAAAGGCCTTTCTTTCGGGCTGATAGTTCGCCTGGCACCGCTTATGACGTAGGCAAGTAGTAGACAACCACAATCACGTCCAGTAATTGTAATCGAGCGGCTCACACGTCCGTAGCGTGACATATCCTCTCAATTGATTCACTACTCCCTCTCTATGTAGACATGGAGACCATTTATTATTATCTCGCGTATGGGAACTCGGAAGCTACCTGTTTGCAATTCAAGGCAATAAATAGGCGGTGTAGATAGTTTTCTATGATCTCTGCGGAAGACGATATTGATTTGGGTGATGTATATGCTTGTTCGCCGGTCGTTCTGGCATGGAGCTTTATAATCATAACGGATGTAGCTTAGTTCACGGAGAGAGCCCTTCATACTAGGTAGAAAGGACAGGAGGCTATGTTGTCAAACGAGGTAAACCCTATGGATGCGACGTAGTTAAGTACATGTCATGTGCGATTACTGTTTCAGGTGAGCATACACATTCTTCCCTGCCATTATCCATTATACGATGGGAGCTAGACCATCATTGTGGCGGTAACGAGCAAAGTACTAGTAGATGCCTCCTCAACAACAGTACGAATACCAAGTGACGGAGACTAAAAGCGTGGGAAAAGTTGCCCGTATTACACCACCTCGCATCATGACAATATAGTTCCTGCTCAACCTATCCTTGTCCTTGTATTATCCGCTTTCAGATCCTCTCTGGGATTTAGCCTTGGTCTTGCCGCTGGCCCATAGGATCCTCCTTATCATAGAGAGCCTGGGCTCGGGGCAAGGCTTCTGGAGGGCACGGCAACGCGACCGAACACCGACCCTGAATTTTTGCGCCAATCCGGAGAAACGCGTCTCTGCAACCAAGAGAGGCTCTCTAATAGCTCGAAGAGCCAGGGTCATTCGCGGTAATGAAGAGCCGAAATAGAGCTTCCTACCCCGCGATATCCCCGCATAAACGTAGATCTCCAACACTGGGGGCCAGATCAAAGCCAAGATACGACAGATCTACACATGGCATATAGTTACATTGTACATAAAGGATGTCCTGCCGCGATAAATTGACTTGTTCCTCACACTACTATCTTTATGTAGACATGATTGTATCATATCCAGCAGCAACCTCTGGTCAAAGTTCATGAAAGCACGGCATCGTTATTTATTTAGTGATATATTCTCTTCGCCCAGCCTTAAAAGTTTGGAGGCAAGAGGCAATAGGCGTGCGCAACCAAGATACTCACCATCAATAGAAGTCCACTCAAGATCCGTGGACCTAGGTCCTACCTCATTAGATTACTCTTGGCGGCTTATCGTTGTAGAAGATACCGGCAGGATGCATCTAAGCATAGTGTTTGGCAGGGCTAGGCTCCTCTACCCTCTTCTTCTACATGTGTCTGCTGCTCTGATTGCCAACCAGACCTCCGAATACCTTTTGATCGAGAATGATAGGTTCTCGGCTCGAGTCAACAAGTCAATTGGGGCAGTCGACTTCCTCATACTCGACGGACAGGACTTGTTAGGTTCTCGATCCTATATTCCCAACACGCCGGGAGGCTCATCGGGCAATGGTCAATATGGCATTGGGCCATACCTGGATTGCTACTGCATTCCAGCTGGCACATACACGCCTGGCTACATCAATGCGACCTATCAATTATTCCGGGGCGTCGATTCATCTGGAGTTGCTTATGGCGGGATCTCGATGAGCGAAACCTATCCTCCAACAGGCCAAGTCTTAGAGCAATACTGGTTTCTCAGGGATGGTGAAACCGGACTTCATACCTTTAGCCGCATTGCTTATCACAACGAGACTACGCCGTTCCTCCGGAATTTACAAGAGTTCAGGACCCTCTTCAGGCCAAACACTCCGCTGTGGACACACCTAATCACGAACGACAAGCTATTTGCCCCCTTACCAGTGCCAAATCCTGCTTCTGGTGACATCACAAACGCCGCCACTGTCCAGGACGCAACCTGGTACATCGGCAATCGCACAAATGACCCATACGCTGACTTCTTCAGTGACTACTACACAAAATACACCTTTTCGGCTGTGTGGCGTGATCATAGTGTACACGGATTATTCAGTGACGGGTCGCTTAGTGACGATAATTCAACATTTGGTGCATGGCTTGTCATGAACACCAAAGACACTTATTTCGGCGGTCCCATACATTCCGACCTGGCCGTGGATGGTATTGTGTATAACTATATTGTGTCGAATCACCATGGGGACGGTACCCCTGATATCACAAACGGCATGGATAGGACCTTTGGGCCACAGTACTATCATTTCAATAGAGGCCCTGTTGGGGGGGATTGGCTTCCGTTGCGCGACGAAGCGTTGAAATACGCGTCTGCAGAGTGGAATGTCGACTTTTACGATTCCATCGCTCAACTAGTACCCAATTATGTGCCATCTTCCGGACGTGGATCATGGAAAGCCAGAGTACAGCTACCTAAAGGGGCAAAGAGACCTATTGCCGTCCTTGCACAAAACGGAGTCGACTTCCAAGATAATGTCCTTGATAGCACGGCGTATCAGTATTGGGCCGAAATTGCAAGCTGCAATGGTGTGGTAGAAATCGGTCGTATTAAGGCGGGTACTTATAGACTCACGATTTATGCCGATGGCATCTTCGGTGATTATATCCAAGATAACATCGTGGTCACATCGGGTCGAACGACAGATAGTGGCCACATTGCCTGGATGCCGGAGAGTGCTGGCTCAGAACTATGGCGAATCGGTACCCCGGACAAACAAGGCGGCGAGTGGAAACACGGCAACACTCCTGACTTAAACCACATTGCCCATCCACCCGAGTATTCTATTTATTTCGGAGCCTATGATTTTATTGACGACTTCCCTAGTGGTGTCAAATTTCATGTTGGGTCTAGTCACGAGGCCGATGACTGGAATTATATTCACTGGAGTGTATTCGGTGGTTATGCTAACTTTCGCCGTCCTGAGCAGGTGGAAGGTCAGGGTGAGATCAACAATTGGACCATTACATTCGATTTAGATCCCATGGAATTGAAAAACAAGTACACAGCTACGTTCACGATACAACTCGCCGGTGCCAAAACAGCCAGTAAGCAACTTTGCAACCTACTTTCTTTTCTACACATATGTATTCGGGTTCAGAGTCATTTATCCATTTCTCGCAGTACTTCACTATCAAAATATCTCAAAATAAGCCTTGCCCACACCTCACCGTAGCTACAGGGTAGTGACTAACTCTTATATCGTAGTGGGCAATACAGATGTATACAATGCTTCGCAACCATACAGCAATTTGCCTCTTGCGGTGGTGGTCAACGGTTACGAGCTGGAACCTTGGGTGATCCCGTGCGCTTTGTTCATTGATCTTATTGGTAGCTTACTGATGCAACTGTGCTACAGCTATTATCATTCATCGTCCTGCGGCGTTCGTAGTGGAATCACATGCTATCAAATCAGCAACAAATTCGTTTTCCCAGCTACTTACCTGACCAGCGGCCTCAATGCCACGAACACCATCGTTCTTAGCCTCCCATACAATGCTACCGACTATGAGAGTGCTTTATTACCGAGAAGTGTGTACGTTCAATATGATGCTTTGCGGCTAGAAGTTTTATAAGTACGAGTCACTCGGGGGGCGGGAAGATGTGATGATTGTCAACTCAATAATTAATCTCAGCTAGAATAGGACACGCAACGGGCATGTGGCATTGTGCGAGGGTTCCACTCCATATGCAGCCAAGATATGCGTCGATGTTTATCGTTTCTATAATAGAATTGGGTGGACATTTAGTAAAGAGCTATTTGGTACATTGATATATTGTTGTTCGTTGCTTTCGGGACTGCGGTTTAGGATTGTCGTCCTCTTGGGTTTCGTTTCAGGGTGACGGCAGTTCAATGTCCTAGAGTCCATTATCTCACCAGATGCTCATAAGATGTACTACCTGGACTAGAAATGCTCGAGTCAGTTAGCTTTGTCATTAACAGGTCAATCCTGCAATACTCGTCATCCTTGAGGAGGGTGCTTATAGAATGACTTCGCTATGCACGGTAAAATCATTACGCCTCTCGAAGTCCGCATACGCTAATTATCGATGTATGTTAGCAACGGCAACTAGAGGATTTTTTTTGCTACCTGGTGTATTTTGACGGTATGCGTCACGCAGCGCGCTTCAAAGCCTCGACAACCCCGGCAAGGCCAATATGCGCTTTTCAGACCTTCTACATGCTGCGACCGAGAAGGAATAAACTTAGAATTGAGTGATCTTGCAATTGTGGAGCAAGTCCTCTCAACGCTCCACTGCCCTGAACGATATTCACAGGGAGGCAAAAAATTAGAGACTTGTGGTATTTCCGAGCACAAATCCAGCAACAGCGAGATCGCTGCAGTTTTATTGACCATTGAGGACAGAGTCTATAAGTTCTGCGTGCCTAAGTAGATGCTTATCTTCCAGCCTAAAGCCTACAATCTGCACAGCGACAGGAGCGCCATGCATCAACTCAGGATCATCTATGATACGTGGTGAGTTACTATCCAAACAAAAACATCGACAGAATTGTACATACACATAGCCTGGTTATGCAGGTCCGCGTCATCCAATGGTCGAAATGCTGTGTCAACAGGATCCTTTTCCTTATCTGCCTGCGTGAACGGCAGAATAACCGCAGGATACTATTTCGCGACATGATTAGTTGCATTCCACAAAACGAGGACGCGAGACTCACATCAACACAGTTCCACGCCACAGTATATATATCACTCAGCCAATTGCCCGGTAAGACCGCTGTGTGCGGACCAGCTGGCGTTAGGATGACATCGCAGCCGACTCGCTTCCACTCGTCTAACATCTCCTTTTGAATCTTGCCCTTTTTGGCGTTCCAGTGCCATGCCTCTTCTTGACTCTTACGAGGCAGATCCCAAAACCCGATCTTCTTGACCGAGGAGACAACCGGCTCGCCTACCTTCTCTAGCTCTTGTTTAGGGTACGACAGTCCATCTAATGTGAACAGCTGCTCTGTCACCTTGCGGATTTCGAGAAAATCCGGTGGGTTGAACTCTCGGACCTCGAAGCCTGTAGCGCTAAGTTTTTGAACGGCTTCGCGTATAGCCCGGCGGACTGGAGGATGAGGTGTCAGCCCGGACTGGTAGATCACGCCCACAACGGGCGGCTTCCTCGCTGGTTCGAAGGACATCTCCATGACATTTGGAATCACGGCTGGGTCCAACAACCAGGGCTTAGTATCCCGAATCACACGAGCGAAAAGACTTAGATCCCGCATGGAGTGGCCCATTGGACCAGCAACGGCAGGAATACCAGTGTTACTACCTACCCACCCCGAATATGAATATCCAATCATGGGTATGATGCCGAAACTGGGCTTATATCCGTAGACGCCGTTCGCTGCTGCAGGAATGCGAATGGATCCGCCAACGTCGGTTCCGACCCCGAGCGCACTGCACCGGAAAGCCTGCGATGCACCTTCACCGCCGCTGCTACCCCCGCATGTTAGGTGGCTGACGCAGGGGTTTTTTGTCCTTCCGAAAACATTGTTATCGCTCTCTGCTACCAGCATCGTCTGGGGAACGTTTGTCTTGGCGATGATAATGGCGCCGGCGTTTTGCAGCAGCTCTGCCAGCGGAGACGTCTTATCCACAGGCTGGAACACCCGCGAGAGATAGCCGTTGGATGAATCATAACCCTCGAAATGAAAGCATTCTTTAAAGGTCATGGGTACGCCGTGAAGGGGACCGACGACCTTCCCCGTGCTGCGTAACACCTCATCGAGGCGCTCGGCCTGCTGAAGGGCCTGCTCGAACATGATCTCCGTGAGCATATTACAGGTCTGGTGGCCGATAGCTGCGCGCTTACAGAAGGCTCTCACGACCTCGACACTCGTGAGAGTTCCCGCGCCGATCGCCCCCGCCAGGGAGGTGGCATCGTAGTTGTCGCCCGTAATCTTAAGCTCCCTCTCGGTCAAAATTCCGCATGTCTCAGCCACGGACCGGACATCACGAATGTCTTCTGGTGGATTCTCCTTGAGCTTCCAGGCCTCGGGAATTCGAGAATTCTGCTCAATTTTCTTAGCATCCTGGAGGGCTTTCCAGGTTGCTGCTGGCTCTGTTTTGGCGATCATGACCAATAACCTATCAGTTTTGGGTCTCAGATACTCTAAAGCTTAGCACATCAATGAACCGCTTGTAGAGCGAATGGCCACTGTTTAGCGGCGTGTGTTGAGATTTCCTGGTGTAGAAAACATTTACTTTATTCTTCTCCAGGAAGGCCAACGACCGATTACCGGAGAGCCTGGGGCTTTCCATGTGGGCATCATTAGGCATGGGTAGATCATTCGAGATAGCTAATATCGAACTTCTCCTCTCCGAGCAAAGAGTCGGAGGGTCGCTAGTTAATTGTCTCGAGCCGTGGTTGATTGGCCTGTAGCCTATCTCTCCTCTACAAGCTAGAACGGCTCCCCGCAGATAGCAAATGGAGGCACTCGGTAGTCATGCAGAAAGCCCACAAAATTCGTACATACAGCACCCACCACACCTCCATCTTCACTACTTCACCAAGAAATACACTAAGCCAGCCTAGTACGTGTAGAGATGGAGTGGACACCCCGGCCTCAGCCCTTCATTTTGAACTACGACGGCCGGGCTACCCGATAGCAGATAAGCAAGCTATCTCGACGTGCATTGTCCCTCCGCGAGAAGGATGCTGCTATCTAAGGGCTTGATCTACCCACTGCGGATCGGTGGATTTACAATGACTGGCTAGTATCTATGCGTGTATATAAAAACCCCAGCCTTTTCATAACAACAGTTTTAGATCGGCCATGTTATGGATCAAGGAAGACAAATGTCTCTATATGCTTACGAGATCGCGTGATGAATAGCATTTCGCTTGTGCAGCGAGTTCCGTTCTCAACGGCAGGCACTACAGGCAACGTCCAACTTTGCCTCCGTCTTTTTCTTTGTTGTCCCACTTTCTGCTCCCTTGAAGGCAGCCATGCGCCAGGTATGCTCGTGTGGCCAGCACATGGTCTGCTATGGTTGAAGCAATGAAATTTAGGCGAGCGTGGAACCGTTTTCTGCGGCGGTCTCCTGGAGCCAGCATGATGAAACCAGCCTCGAAGGCACGTCGTAAATAGTAGTAGAATAAGTTGAGCACATATTTCTCTCAGTGGCAAGCTGACTAAGTCTTTATGACAACCTGTCGACTATTCCGTATACTCCTTCACGCTGGTCTAATAGACCAGCAAATGCGGGACCGGGCCTCGTAGCCTAGGAGTATTGTCTTATACTTACCAAATGCATCAATGAGATATCATGCCCGAGACTAAAATTCGTGGTGTTTCAATATTCCACGGCCAAAGTATCCTTCAGCCCTAGCACTGCCGCCGACTGGGTAACAGCACGACATGACTTATGACCATTTACAAATTGATTGACAAGAACCGTGGCCCAGTGAAGGGAGCACCATTACGATCGCTTGGCAGTTGACCTGCTTCCTTTGCTTGGTCTAAACTAACATCGAAGCCCAGATAGGTCAACCTTATTTATATTGTTGACCGTTGTGTAGAGTTGACGTGGATGAGCTAGTCGCCTTGCCGACAAGTTGTACTCAATTGGAACTTGCCCTAAGCTGGTAGAAGTTTGCCGTATTGAGACGATTCAATTAGTTGCTGGCGAACTATCGATCCAAGTTTCACTACCTCGAGCCAAGTTTCCACATCTATACGCGGCAAAGACTAGACTTCTCCAACACAGGTTGATCGATTGGCATTTTGGCCAAGTATAGGGTTGGAAAGGGATTAATTTGCAAGTTCCTCGTCTGAGTACGAGATAGTAACATCATAAACAAACCTTATAATCCAACATACAAAACATAGTTGTACTGGTACGTGGGAGGACACCCGGACATAGCCCAGTATATTCAACTTTCCTTCCTTGGTTCAAGTAATTTAGCAAAAGCTCACTAATACCAAAGTGTGATTGTGGCGGCCCTTGTAAATACCTAATTGACCTTCTCTTGCAAAACCGGTTCGCATGCCAGGCACGGTTGTGTTCACCAGCTTTGAATAAATACCCTCGTTACTGTTTACAGGGTTTCGACGCCCACTTCTATGACTTATAACATGCAGGACATATTTCTTTGTTGTGGGGATATCTCTGCGTCCGGTTCGGAGATGAAGGGATGTTGTGTGGGTGTATGAGCTCGGCGCAGAAGTCTGAACTGGCGAGACACGCTCCAGAGATCAAAGGCGAAGAGCGCAAAGGCAAAACAAGAGCTTTTTTGCACTAAGGAAGCCCAACTTCCTGTGGAGAGACGGTTCAAGTGCTGTGATTAGGCCATTTGTTGGAGGAATATACGACGGGAAAATCTCGCACCACACAGCGTTCCCTGGCATCATTTACAACAATCCGACGATTGCATGTGTCGTTCACTCACTGGGACGTACCAAGGTATGTAAAAACCGTGGTAAATTCGGTGAAAAAAA
>NW_006920968.1:96195-99775 GCF_000392275.1 Phaeoacremonium minimum UCRPA7
CACAAGACGGCACCATTTAGGTTCACAGGATTCAAATATTTCAGCATGCTCGAATGCGAGGAGCTGTTCAGATTATACGGCCGGGAATCTCAGCCCCGTGCGTCAATATTCAGTGCACCAAGCTCTGACTAGCAGGCCATCTGGGTGCATCACCCCATCGCACTTCCCTGTGGGACGGGTTGCTGGTATCCTAGGGCTGAGTGGAGAGGTGGAGGGAACAATACGGTGAATCGGTTCATTAAACTGCGCCGATAGCATCAATTTGCCCGTGGCGTGACGAGTCTGTCCGCCTCTCCCGGGCACGAACAAAGAGCTCATCGAGGCGGAATCCGAAGTCCGCACCCGACCATTTTTATCATATTTGTTGCTTGGGTTGCCTTTGTAGCATCATTTGCACATGAGACTAGAAACCATCTTATGTGGCATTTTAATCTATCAAATAACTCAGTTTTCGGTACTCTGCTCTTCCCCCATCGTGATGGCTCCCCATAACCAAGCGGCCTGGATACCGGCCAAGAAGATGGCACCGTTCGTTGTCGGCGCAGCGCCATACACTCCACCTGGTCCCGGCCAAATAGTCATCAAGAACGGCGCTGTTGGCATCAATCCGTATGACTGGGTGCTGCAGTATCAAGGTGGCCTACTCGCCTCCCATCTCAAGTACCCCATGGTGTTGGGAATAGATGTAGTCGGCACCGTCGTTGAAGTTGGCCCTGACGTGACACGATTCAAGGTTGGCGACAGGGTCACTGGAAGCGCTGCGTCTGTTGCGAAAGAGTCTAATAGCCCTTCTGAAGGCGCCTTCCAGCTTTACACTGTCGTACGTCAGCATATGGTTGCCCTGGTGCCCGAATCTATCACCGACGAGCAGGCTGCCGTCTTTGGGCTCGGCTTCGGTACAGCAGCGTACGGCCTTTTCCACAAAGATTATCTCGGTCTTGATATGCCGCAGGTGCCACCACCCCCTAATCCACGACCAGGGAAGAAATATCCCCGAGCTATCATCGTAACGGGTGGTGCCTCTAGCGTCGGCAGCTGTGCCGTCCAGCTGGCCGCGTCGGCGGGCTATGAAGTCTTATCAACTTCGTCACCGAAGAACTTTGCCTATGTTAAAGGACTTGGTGCCTCTCATGTTTTCGACTACAACAGTAAGACGCTGGTGGGGGACTTTGTGCGTGCCCTCGAGGGTCGTGAACTAGTCGGTGCCTTCACCGTTGGCGCCAATGCGGACCAGGTCTGCGCAGCCGTTATGAAGGAGCGTTTATCCAAGATGCCCGAACTGCCGACGAGAGAGTTCGTCTCCCTAGCTGGTGGCAGCGGGATGAATCCCGACCTTATCAAGGGCATTCTTGGTCCGTACAGGATGATGCGTAACATGATGATGATGATGGGCAGGAATGTCGTGAAGAGAATACTGACAGGTGTCGAGGTCAAATTTATTTTGATTGTTGGCTTGGTAGATCCTGGTAGTTGCGTCTCGAAAATCTACCTGGACTTTTTGGGCCCAGCATTGGCCGCAAGGCAGATTGTGCCTGCGCCGGAACCGCTAGTCGTGGGACGTGGCTTGGAGAAGATTAACGAGGCCTTGGATCTCAACCAGAAGGGCGTGTCGGCTAAGAAAATCGTGGTGTCTTTGCCTTGATTTCATGATATTAATGTGTTGAACTAATATTCTGTATGCGAGGGGCGTTAAATTGGCCTATTGGTTGTATTCTACTTAGATAATATTAGAGTGTGATACGGTGCGAGTTATGGAATGTTCTCAAGAAAAGACCGAACGGCGAGCAGAGTAGTTTAACTCATCGCATGCTTTGAAAACATGATGCTTAAAATCAATTAAGCCGAGCCTATTATCAACAAGCATTTTACTGAGTTTCCAAAATTGTAGGCACACTGGAAGGGGCCACTCTTATGGCTGGATATGACCAGACGTAAGGTCCTCGCCTATTACTTCGCCGTGTCCGTTGGCTATCGAATGGCTTGACCCTACTATGCAGAAGAACCAGGACACCAGGGCACCGCCCTTTCACTTGACTGCAGAGATCTATCCCGTGTATATTAACAATTAGAGATGAATCTGTTCTTTTTTGTGTCCTTTTTATATATACAGAATTCTGTATATGACGATCCTATTGGCCTTTGGACGTAGGTAAAAACCTCCAATATTTTGGCGCCAACCGCATCGCTTCTAGCCGTCGGTGGTGTATCAAGAATTCTCATGTAAAAAGTAGAGACTGCCCCTCGGCCTCATATAAACTTCTGATACGTCAATTGGGGAAATCTACGACAACAACAGTGCCACAGCACTGTGAGGCAATGAAACTGTTCAGCCGAGACTCTCGAAACACCGCCCCTTGGCTTTCTTTCCCTTCCAACAAGACCCTGGTCATTATATTGATATTACGCGTCATCATAATACTCTCATTCTAGCTTCCATTGCGACCATCATTAGTAAGCTCTTTAGGTCTCTTAGTCTCTCGAATATTCTTGAAACCTAAGTCCCAAGAAAAGAACAATATGCTGCCAGCCACAGCAATGCCGAGATACATGGCATGATCAATTCCAACGGCGTAAGATTCCAACACAGCAATCAGCTGGTATGCAGATAATCCCATTTTATGCACTGAGCTAGCGCCGCCACCTAAAATAACGTCCGGGTTGATATCAACACTGGCGGCTCGACGAGACAGCTCCTTACGGAGGCTGTTGTTGAATATGGCGTTGGCAACGACAAGCCAGGTCGCGCCACCGATGTTCTGAGTGAAAATCACGATGGCCATGGCTGTAGGGATCTGCTTCAAGGGGACAAGATTCTGTATGGCGATGTATGGCTAGGGATAGATGGTGTGTTAGGACTTGAGAATAATAACAATACATAAGACAGCAATGCGAACTAACTTACACCTGATGTTCCTGTACCGCAACCCACGCCATAAATGAGCTGGTAGCCAATCCAACGTGCGGTCGATGTTTGGGGGTTGAGTGTAGACATGAGTCCATATCCAATAGTGGAGAGGCAACCGCCAGCAAGAACCCACGGAAGATAGTAGCCTGTAACCTGGGTCATAGCGCCCGTGAACACAGTGAATAGGACCAAACCCAGCGTTGCGGGAAGCATATGCACACCACTCATCAGAGGTGAATCATTTCTAATTGCCTGGAAGAAAATTGCAAGGTAAAAATCGGCCACAAGGGTGCTGCCCAGACTAGCAAACTGCGTCAAGGCTGCCGCGCGGATAACGGAGTTTCTCAGCATCGCAAATGGTATCATAGCACTGTCGCCTTGGTAATACTCCCACACCAGGAAAATTGCAAGGGTAGCAGCAGCTCCGGCGAGCAGACCTATTACGACAGGGCTCCCCCAAGCGTATTGGTTCCCGCCGTATTCGAGAGCTAACAAGAACATGATGGCTGCAGGGCTAACGAGGACAAATCCAGTCAGGTCGAGTGACTCGACGGCCGTCCCAATAACATCACGCCAATGTGGTTTAATGGCCGCTTCCGGCACATTATTGAAAAGGAGACACACCGCAACGACAACACCAAGGGGCAGGTTCACATAGAAGCACCACCTCCATGA